>NW_025533651.1:300000-570941 GCF_020615455.1 Coregonus clupeaformis
GCGATATCAATAGCAAAATAAAATTCTCGGGGGAATGCAGACAAACCAAGACAGATCGCTCACGTCCAAACCAAACAATAAAGAATGTGAGGCATGAGTTTAGGGCTGCTGGTCTGTGTGCCTTTTCACATGATGTGACATGGGTCTGTGGTCCCTTACTTTCCCTAATCCCAGTGTTCTGTGTGTGTGTATGGTCGTCAGAACTAGTGAAGGGAATTCAATCTAGTGTGTGCATTCATTCTCGTCTCTTTGATCCTCGGCAGTGTGCAGCTAGACCCTCTGTGTGTTGAGAGGGGGCCAGAACTGGGTGATAAGAGCTGGAAATGACTGACAGCTATGTCTCATGAGAGTGACCACGAATACGGACAATACCCTCCCTATCTTGACATGCTTTTACATGCTTTCATGAAAAAGAAGAGCTATAAGAGCTTGCCGGTATTTTTTCCCTCAACATTAAAACCACATAAAAAACCTGAGGTAGTGCCATTCTGGATACAGTGAATAGGTCAGTGGTGATGAGTAGCCTGGTAGAGTGGTACATACAAGATACATATAATACATATGCAGAGTGGGTGATGAGTAGCGGCAGGTAGCTTAGTGGTTAAGAGCGTTGGGCCAGTAACCAAAAGGTTGCTGGTTCGAATCCCCGAGCCGACTAGGTGAAAAATCTGTCTGTGCCCTTGAGCAAGGCACTTAACCCTAATTGCTCCAGCAAGTTGCTCTGGATAAGAGCGTCTGTTAAATGACACATAAATGTAAATGAGTATGGGGCTCTGATACTCACTGAGTCTTGGTCTCTCTGCTGCTCCAGGAAGGCAGAGAACTCCACCAGCCGGAGCTTGGATGTTCCGATGGAGCGGCCATGCCACGCTGGGACTGTGGGGGCTGGGGCTGACGTGGGCTCATAGCCTGCATCACAACCACCATGAGTAACACTCAGATGACACAACTCTCTCTCTGAGATATCATCAAATTGAGTTTTATCTCCATAACTTATTATAATGTCTGATTTTAAACAACGCTATAGGTCTACTTATTAAGACAAATTTAGGAAAAAGGAAATTGGTTGTAAGCATGAGTGAAAGCCTTACTTGAAATCGTTGTTGTTACTGCCGGCTGGATGGGATATGCTTGTTGGGTGAACGGCTTGATGCTAAAACAGAGGGAGGAGCCCATTTAAAAAATGCAATGGTCTGGAACTTCTACAGAGCAACATATTGAACATATTACTACTGACAAACAGCGAGGAAGAAAGAAGGCTGACTGAAGTATTTGTATCTCTGGAACATATAGATCCTTCAACTGCTGCAACCACAAAGAAAATATTGGCGAGTACGTGACAAGGAGAGCGACAGAGATGGAGAGAGTGAGAGGAACAGCAAGAGGGTGACAGAGAGAAACAGAGATGGAGAGAGAAATAGAAAACAGTCACGTTGCATGTTTTCTGAGAATAGAACACGATACTCACTCTTGTGATGATCCAGGTTGGGCTGTCGATATCATGCCCTGCCAAAACTAGAGAATTAGATAAATCAATGCACAACAAAACATCCAAACACAAATCCCAAAAAAATACTTCCAAGCAGCACAATTAATACATGTAGTTATCTCGACTAGCATTCGTTTTGATTGTGTGCTTATCAGATGTGGTCAGTTTCCATAAAGCCCTGATGTGTGTAATGTGATTTGGATGGGACGTCAGCTGTGTTGGCTCTGTGGTGTGTTCGTCTGAGTGGACCGATAGTGAGTTGCCGGCGGGCCTCTTACCCCTGCCGCTCCGGGGAAGGCTGGGCGCGGGATGCCTGGCAGGCCCAGCTTGTTGTGGATGGCAGTGGCAGAGACGATCTGAGCCGAGGACATGGAGGCCATGCTCTGGAGGGCTTTGTCCTTCACGGTCTGATCCTTCAACGGCAGTCACAAAAGGCTTAGCACTCACAGAGGGCAAGATGGGGGACATAGAACAGTGATAACAACAGCCACGCTTCTAAACACACATCATCGCCTCCAACAATGACGGACAGCATGCATGTTAAAAGCAAACATATTGTGGCAGCCATTAAAGAAGTGGATTGTTTAAAAGGAATGTGCCACAGAGTAAAGTGAGAATTGAATTACTGTTTAAAATGGTAAGTGTGGGTATTCACTTAATAAAAGCAAGTTTCCTCGATGACTAATCTATCACTAACACACTTCCTACCATATATAATAGGTAATATATTGGAGTGAGTAATAATAAATCCTTTCTCTGCTATTCCTTGAATATAACATAATTCAATAGTTCTTATGTCAAGGATGGATTTGTCTGCCTGCCAGAACACAGTTAACCATACAAAGAGAATTACTAAAGTAAGTCAGAAGGACGAAAGCTTTGGTTAAGAGTTCCTTTCATGGCTCCTCTCACTACATCCCTCCACTCTTCTCCTTATGAGAAAGGCTTCAGCTCAATACAGTACATGAGGACTACTCTCAGCCTTTGCATATCAGAAATGTAATGTTGATATCAAGAAAGATTTAATCGATAGCAGGAGTAGGGAGTTAGTGTCTGAGGGAACGGTGGAGAAAAACTCACTTGCATCAGTTCCACTCAGAGGTCTACTGTATACCATCCAGCTAAACCCTATCTATTGCATTCCTTTTCTACTGGGTGTTAACGCAGCAGCAGCACAAACACACAGAAATGTCGTTTCTTATCCCAACACAAGTAGAGTACTTAGCAGTATACAGTATGTCTTCTGACCCATCCCTACAGAACTAGGATCCCCATGAGAACACATGCAGAAGCTGAGGGTCAGCATGCTGGCAAGAGCTGTACAGTATCTGTAGGTGGAGTGGTGTGAAGCTATGATAGAGGCCCACAGACTAGACAGTCACTGGGCTGCAGCAGCAGCTATGGTACTATAGCAGAAGCAAAGATACTCAACCAACTGACAGGTCTGGCAAGAGCAGAGCCAGGAGCTTGGACGGATAATTTATACTTACCATGCTTGTAACCTGAATGCAAACAAACAAGGTTTTATTGTAATTTTATAATCCCTCTGGACAACAATCCTGCAATAGCAAGATGTAACAATTTATGTTTTATCAATCACCATTTTGATTTCAATGACCCAACACACAATACCTTGATAACAAAGAGCATTTATAGAAATCACTTCAATCAATTTGACAATGAAGGTTTCAGTTAATCCAATTTGATTAATCCAATTTCACATAATGCTTGTAAAATTATATGATTTCAATTGAATCATATATATAATATCCTTTGGTCATAACAAACATTTTTGAAAACCCGGACTGACAAAATACCATTGTTAAATGGTATAAAATATTAAAATGTGTATTCAAATAAAACTGCAGTTTCAAGTATTTATGCCATGTCCTCTGTCAAAACATTACACTGAAAGAAAGTGTCGGTACAGGAACCTCAAGAGTAATTAATCAACTAGCACTGCTGTCACATTGAAACTTGGATACGTCAATTAATAATAATGTGGGGTGGGACATTTTGGAGAATGTGGTGGACTTGGAATGTCTGAGGATTTGATCACTATGGTCAGCTATGGTTTGAGAGAAGTAGCACAGAGAATGGCACCATAATGACTGTCATTTCACTCAACATGTCTCAGATAAGAAAAGAGACAGAGCAGATTTACAGCGATGTTCCCTGTAAATGGAGGGGGGCGAATGCCTTTCTCTTTGCTGCTGATCTCTAATTTGCTTTAGATGAGAGTAGACAGAGACCCATACAAAAGATGGCTGTTTTAACTCAGACAGCCGCACTGTGCCTGAAAGACCAGGCATTCACAGCTGGCTGATACTCACACACACACACACACACACACACACACACACACACACACACACACACACACACACACACACACTAATGAGGGGTCATTAATCCATCTGAACACTGGGAACAGGGGAAAAGTGTGAAAGTCAAAAGATGTAGTCATCCCCTCATAAAGATAAGAAAGAAAGAAATCTGGCAACCCTTAAGGTCTTTAAACACACATACATTACCAAATGACCCTTGTAAAAATGCTTTGAATTACAGGTACATTTATGACAAGATTACACCTTTCACAATAAATAAAAAAATCAGAAGACATTTTGGAAAGGGTATATTTGGTGTTAGCCCATGATTTTCAACACATTACTATTGGTAAAATGAGTCACAGAGGAAGAATGTAATAGGACAGCTACACACAGAGAAAGGAAGGCAACTGATAGCCATGTCAATGTGATAGCTTAGAGTTATCAATATGAAGGGAGTGCGCAACAGCAGAGAGGGCAGATGAGATGCTGCTTCCTCATGGTCTTAACTCAGCACTGACAGGGGAAGATGATTAGGTTAAAACAGCAAAATAAAGAGGCAAAGGTTTTTTCATAGACCACCCTTAGTCTTTGAACCTAAACCCTTTTAACATGCAGCACATCAGTGGCTGATACTGTGTCTGCTTATGACATGTAAACAGACTTCTGCTGATGACCTCTGAACTCCAGCTCTCAGCCACTCACCAACAGCCAATGCATCTTGCCAACATGCTTTCCCACATACAGTACAGATAACACCAGTACCAACCTCTGATTCTGGTTCACATTGTCATGCCAAACAGAAAGAAAGGAGCAACAAAGTCTACGAACTATGAGTACATTTGCTTTGAGGGATTTAGAAGGATCCAACGTGGTTGGGCTCATTTTCATTTAACTGTAGAAAATGCTGACATTGCCTTTAGGATGTCTGGGCTAACATTAACATATTTTTCTTGGCAAAAATTACAGAAGAAAGTGAAATTCTTTAAGCTCTTTTTGAGCGTGTCCACTCTGAGCTCTGTGGAACAGATTTAGAATATTTGCGAGCCTTGCTCTCATGAGAATATTGAATTTCTCATTCACATTATATCTAACACTTTGCTATTTTCAGACTTGCATTACGGACACTAGTAATAACTATATTGTATATTTTTCACAAACGTAAAATAGATTCTTAAGAATTTAAACAGATCCTTACAATTGTTTTCAAAGCAAATGCACTTATTGTTCAATGACAATAAAGAAAATAGAAATAAAACACTTTGTGTGTGTGTGTGTGTGTGTGTGTGGGGGGGTTATTTTATGAATTCTAATCATAAGCAGGGGATCTAGGCTACGGGAATCAGAGCGTCAGGCATTCACTCTGTCACCACGGGAAACAGGAAGTAAGACGACGCACAGCAACCACAAGCCCAAAAGCAGAAAAGCGCATACCTTTAGCTTGGAATGAAACTCACGAGATTTCCTTCTGGCAAGAACCTGAATGTGACTAGACACCTGCGGGGTAGGAGAGGGGAGGAAAACAAAGGAACAGCCTGTAACCATGGCGATGAAAAGCCCCCCTGCAACTGGGCAAAGCCAGACGTACCTTGATGGCAGCTGAGATTTCTCGAACTTTCTTTCTTGCTAAGACCTGTATGTGACTAGACACCTCCATTTTTTTAAACAAAAGAAGGGAGAAAAAAAACAAGAAAACCAAAAATACAAAAAGGATTACACATCTCTTTGTTGAGAACACTTCAGGGGGATTTGAGCTGCCCAATAGAATAATAGAAGCATCTCCAAGCCACACACCAAGCTCACAGCCACAAAGCATTGTGTTGCCTGTTGTTGTCACTTAAGTGAGCTGATTAAGAAGGATGCAGGCCTCTCCACACATTAACAGGGCGCAGATGTGATCGACTGTGTACTGAATGAGAATCGGTCAGTCTTGTATTCTTAAGGGAGCCGGATAAGGCGTTTCAGAGGCCCATGCTGCTTTCAACATTCACACAGACTTGGAAATATGTAATGCTTTTGTATAAAATATTCAGTAGTGTAAATGGTTGGCTATAGTAAGATAATGTGTGGTCAGTCTGTATTTCTGATGGGGGGAGAGACGAACGCTTGGTCTGAGGGGGATTTATTTCTCTGCTCTCGGTCTTAATCAGGCCAATCACACACAAGTGGCTGTTGAGGCAGTTCACCGGGGAATGATCAACGCCTAAAAGCATGTCTGTTAATAGGGAGAGCAGGGTGATGGGGAAGTGTGAAGTACTCCGTTCCAGCTCACCAAAATAAGATTACAATTAAAATTCAATCTGACATTACTTATTTTAATCAACCATTTTCCTGATATTGTTTGCTCTAGTCTCACATACAGAACAGAGCTCTTTAGTTAGAACAGTGAATGTGGAAGTAATCATAATATTTCAAATTATGTTAATTAACTCAAATAAATTACAATGATTTCTGATTGAGACTGATTTCTTAACATCTCATCACTTCAATCATTAAATATAAAATAGTTGTGTGTTTTGGTTGTATCATAAATTATATTACAGCAGGAAAACAACCCTCTATCTTGTGTGATTCCCCATTGAGAGAGTGAATTACAGAGACATAGCACACATTACCTTTCTTTAGCTGGCTGATCAATTCCCACCCAGCTATAGAGTGCCAGTCTGGACACAGGGGTGTTTATCATGGACATACGAGCCAGTGGTCATGAGCATGACTTCCTGCTCAACCAGACTGATGGACCACATGGCCAGACAGCTTCCCACCAACTGATATTATGGGAGCTTATAGACAACCTCTATTTATATCTACAGTCTGTTGCTTACATCAACTGGAAACTTCTAACAGACAAAAATTATGTTGGTATTAATCAATGTCCTATCATCCATGTCCTAATCCAGTTTCTGTTATGATTATTTAAAAACACTAAATACATTTTTTACAACAAATATTGAGTAATGTATCCCTCTTATAACACACTCTTCCAGATGGAACGATGGTCTTATAGTTGCGTTACTGTAATGTGAGGGTGTCCAAGTCAGAGTGTGTGTGTGTGTGTGTGTGTGTGTGTGAGCTTTTGCAGAGACATCCTCTCATGCAGGATAACTGTAAGAAGACTGAACACATCCAGGGTATGGTAAGACAGCCTCCCATCAGACAAAGCAGGCAGCAAAGCTCCATGCAACTGTGAGTGTGTGTGAGTGTGTGTGTGTGCCCTGTGTTCTCTCCAGCAGAAGCACAGGCAGTAGTCACATTCAGGTGTGATGGCCTTCTTCAGTTTAACATGCCATGCAAACATATCCGCTCCCCTCTTACCTGCTTCCTTGTCCTCGTCTTACCAGTCCGTAGCTTGATGTATCGGGCTATCAGCTCATTCCGACCTGCAGAAAGCACACAGAAAGGAGAGAGAAAGGCTAGCACAAAATAAGCCATCATTGAGGTCCTGGACTTCAGTGTGCTCCTTTCAATTTACAATGACACAAATAAAGCACACAATAGTCAAATATGCATCATACTGTATAATCATCAGACATTTACATCTCACTATATATATCTCGACAAACAAACAAACAAAAATCCAATTTAAATGTAAAAGTGGCATGTTGCATTAGCATGAGAAAGCCTTACAACAAGCATACAGCCTTTCAAATTCATCTAATTTAATCCCATTCTCTTCAAAGCCTCACGATATGAAAGGAAACAGATCCAGACATTCATACTGTTACTGTAAATAATGGCAAAGGAAATATATTAATTTAAGCAGTGCTGTTCTCTAAATGATAATTAAAGCATGGGCTTTGTAGTGATTTCCAATTAATGGCAGCTCTAAACATTCTTCTGCCCTCAGCTCGCCTCTAATTGCTGCAGCGAGGCACAATGACCCCTGCTTAGCCTTTTCATATGGTAATAATATACCGCCACCCCAAAACTATTACACAAATTATAGGTAAGGAGCCACTCTAATGATGTGTCCAGCTGAAGGCAACTAATGCCATGGACCTACTTCTCTCTCCCATGTAATGCAACACGTCCTTTAAACAACTAAACAGGCTTTTTTTCTCCAGCTCAATTAAAGGCCTTGTCTTGATATTTCACTTAGCATCATCAATATACAACGGTACATTTGCTACGGAGCAGCGACAGTGTTCTCAGAATGGAAAAACTACAACATTTCCTGTGAAAGGCAGTGGATGGACCACCTAATGCAGATACTGCACATGAGGATGGTGAATAAAGTGGAAGTATAGAACAAGCGTAGTGGAGGTGGTTATTGAGGTGATGGCAGGCAGGTCTGGGTTGTTAGGCTGGGGCTGTATGTGCTGCCTGTTGTTTGTGTAGTGTCACACCGAGGCAGCCAGGCTGAATCCTCCACCTGTTGTGAACCCAGCGCTCTGTTCAGGTGTGTCAGATGAAAGGAGGGCCAGTCTGGGTATTGCCCCTTGAGTTACTGCCATTAACAACACCTGGCGAGGGGGTGTTTTTTTTCTCTCTCGCTCTCTCCCTCTCTCTCTCTTGCTCTCTCGCTCTCTCTCTCGCTTTCTCCCTCAGTCTTATTCTTGGATGCCAGAGGGGTTTGGATGCCAAGATGTTTGCTTTCACTATTTTATAAAATGTATTAGCCCCTAGTTTCACTACTGGCTCTATATATAAGCATTTCAAATGTTCAGTTTCTTTTGAAAGAAGACACCCTGATGTAGCAGATTTACCAGTGCCTTTTCAAAATAGCAAATTTAAATCAACACAGTGAAAAAACGGAAGAAATTAAGTAAACACATTTTGTGTAGCGCAACACCTTGCTCCATGTGTCTGCCACACCCAGACAGGTGTTGCTCTGCTGTGTGACGGGGGCTGGGGATTATTGTAGGCGGGGCACCAGGAGGAGGGGTGTGGCGAGAGTTGTGACCCAAGTCTCACCTCCTCACAAGGAGCATTTAGGTAAGGCCAGGGTGACTGAACCAGGTCTCCTTCCCCTGGACAAATAAACATAATCTGGGGATTTCAATCCCGGCCGGGCCACCCAGCGTGCCTGCACTGTAATCTCTACCAGATGAAGCTGGGGGCCGCGCTGTTTTCAATAATTCACACACTGTGTACACATAACATGACAATAAGGGCATTCATGCAGACACCTGATTCCTAGATCAAAGCTCACAAATGCTTATTGCTGAATATTTTTTTTTTTCACCAGGCTGAAAAAAGACTGCTCAGCGGGTCTTGGCGAGCTTGCTTTCTTTCCTGTGTTTCCACTGCAAAACAACATTTGCAAAAAAAAGCAACTGGCCACATTCAGGACTCTGAATCCACTTTATTCAACCACCCTCCCCCTACACAAAAAGTTTCTAAGGGGCAGTACTGTGTCTCCCATAAACTAATCAACACTTGTGTTTTCCTCAGGGAGATGTGGCACAGTGCCTGGAGTCATGGTGGTAGAGAAGTTACCCCTGTTGAGAGTTCTAATTCAACATTTTAAAGTCAGGCCTTTTCATTTTACTGGAACCTAAGCAGTGCCACATTACTTTCTTCCTCCCTCTCTCTCTTTACTTTTCATTCACACTTTTCAAGTAGAGTTGGTTTCAAGTAAATGTTTGGGTTTTTAATTTCCTCTTTTAAAAGCACATTACATAATTGGAAACAATTGTCATTGGATCAAACAAGCTTTTCGATGTCATGAATGTTTTGACTTTACTAAATTGAAAGAAGTAATTAAATTCATACAAATGAGAACAATAAATTCAAAACAGATTGACAGATTATTTCAATAAGAATCAACAGATCATTATGCCCTAAACAGTGAGAACCAATAGCATTGAGGGGGGTGAAAAGATAGAACCTTTCCTCCGCATGAACATCAGGGTCCCAGCTCTGCTTCATCACACATTATTATTTCAACTCTGTGGGAGGTAAGAGTCAGAGCTGACATGAGCTGTTCATCTTATTTAGTGAGGTATACGACTGGGTTGAATTATTACCCCTAAAGACACTGAAGCAGCAGCCTGTGACCTCTCATTCCAGCACTGCACAGCTCCCCTGTTTTACTCCACTGTCTGTCAACACATTGGTTAACACCTTCTCCCAAGGCAAGACCAGACTGTTACGCTGGCCTGGCCTCTCTGCATCTCCTCACGCATTCCCTCCAGAAGTTTCCCGCTGGGCAAAAGAGACCCTGCATCGTAACAGATGATGCCCTGGGCATCCGCCTGAGTTACAGAGCGCTGGAATGGAATGGCTGAGGGGGAAGCTCTCAATCTTTGGGAGTTGGGAACATCGTAAGGAAACATGATTTAATTTTCACTCAGGTTGACGGGTGGATAGTTGTGCCTCACTGGAGGAAGACAGGGAAAGTCACGGCGAGGGGATGGGGGTTGACTGAGGGAGTTGACTCTTGAAGGAGGGTTCTTGTTGTCACTCAAAGCAGCAGGAAAAGGATTAGATATTTATGGTGTGACCCCCAGAGTAGAGTCATGTTGCTAGGCATGCTCTGTGTATTCCTTCCCCTGGTAAGAATGCTTTCCTCTGAATCTCAATGACCCTGAAGGTCTTGGGGCATATCAATGGCACTCAAACCACAGCACCACAAAGAGCCAGTGGGTCCACTCTTCCTGGGGTTGTCCCCCAGCAGCTGATTCTTCATTCAGTCAGACATCTAATTTGGACCTTAGCATCCTTCCTCCTTGGGAGGATCCTGGGACAGCCTCACCATGGTCCCTAGCTCTGTTGGTTGTGTTACAATAGTAGTAAAGAATTAAGTCACAGTCCACTCAAGCCTGACCACAGGAATACACTTTTTCTGCCCCTGCAATAAAAAATAGAATCAAATCAAATGTTATTTGTCACATGAGCCGAATACAACGGGTGTAGACTTAGCCGTGAAATGCTTGCTTACAAGCCCTTCCCAACGATGCAGAGTTACAAAATAATCATAAAAAGAAAAATAGTAACACAAAAGGAATAAAATACACAAGAATGGAGCTATATACAGGGAGTACCAGTACCAGATGAGGTATTTGAGGTAGATATGTACATGAAGGCAGGGTAAAGTGACTAGGCAGCAGGATAGATAATAATAAGAGTAAAATAAAGAACAGAGTAGCAGCAGCATATGATGAGTGTAAAAGTGTGTGTGTGTGTATGTAGTGTATGTGAATGCATGTGGGTTTTCTGTGAAAGTGTCAGTGTAGTGTGTATATAGTGTGTATATATAGTGTTGTGAGTGTGCATAGATTCAGTGCAAGATAGGGTCAGTGCAGATAGTCCGGGTAACCATTAATTAACTGTTTAGCAGTCTTATGGCTATTTAGCAGTCTTATGGCTTGGGGGTAGAAGCCGTCTCGAAGCCTGTTGGTCCGAGAGCCAATGCTCCGGAAAGTTTGCCGGACGGTAAGGGTGCACAAACACTTTTAATAGGATAATGTTTCAATTCAACATTTTGTGGATGACCTGCTGCTTAGGCCTATTAGCTGTCATGGTTCATACAGCAGCACAACTTCTTTCATGGTTTTAAACATCTATGGTATGTAGTTATTGTAGCACATTCCACCATTAAACTGTAAAATGAAGACCATGTTTTTAAGTGAGACTGCAGTAGTCTATGAGGTTAACTGGCCTGGCTGGAAAGTCCCCCCCTCGCTCTATCCCTCCCTGGACAGTTGGGGTTTACACAGCTGCTGTGCCCCCATCCAACACCCCCCTACTGCCAGCCCCCACCCTGCCTCTACCCCTCCCCACCCCACTCATACCCCCTCTGGTGCTGCTGGAGTCTGCTGCCAAAAAACAAAACAGACTCCCAGCTTATTTACAACTCCTCCACTTTCCCTAGGTGTATTCTGACAATGTTCCATCACACTTCTTTGAGTAACATTAGCATTACTCAGTTTGATTCCCTCTTTAGCAATAATTTCCTCTGAACTTTATAGAGTCTTTCTCAACGTTTCAAAAATCCCAACTGCGATAGGATTTTTTGAACTTCATTTACAAGTAAGAGTTCAGGTGGGCCTTCGCTTCAGCAAACAAAGGAAAGGTGGGGTGCTCAACGACAATGACAAATCATGAGAAGGGCTTAACAAGAAAAACTTCCTTGTTTCTATAATGGTGTTGCCTTGATTTTGGGGGTCTCTGTGTCTCCGGATTCACAGACACCCAAATATCTCCTATGTATATTTTTACATGGCCTATTGATTAACCAGACACACTATTTCTCTTATTATTAGTATTATTTTGTACTATAATTTGCCATTTACCTTGAAACATATTAGCATTATTATGTTCTTACATTGTTGTCTCAATGGGCCACTAGGCTATGAATAGGAGCTAAGTGCAATGGTCAGGTAACTCTGAGGAAGACGTCAGCTTGACGTCGAAACATCAGTCACCTGTTCGCATCCTGTACAATGCATTAAAGTGAGCTAAAACAAATCAATCTCTGCTTTTTTTGTTGAGTGCTCCAACTCCTTGAGTCCTTTTGGACGTTTTTTTTGGTAAGCCCTTCTCATCATTTATATGTCTTGACTCGCTCTCCTCTTCCGTTCTCCTCACATTACTGTCTCTGTATTCAAATGAATCACTGCTAACAAAACTTCCATCATTAGCTGCTCTATGGAAAGGAGAGAAAAGCTGAATCTTGCAGGAGATACAGTATATTGATGTTTGAGTTGAAGTTAGGTCATCCTACATGTGTAGGCCACATGTCCTTCTGCTCCAGCCCGTATTCTAAAGTATCCTGCTACTTATGTCCTTCTGCTCCAGCCCATATTCTAAAGTATCCTGCTACTTATGTCCTTCTGCTCCAGCCCGTATTCTAAAGTATCCTGCTACTTATGTCCTTCTGCTCCAGCCCGTATTCTAAAGTATCCTGCTACTTATGTCCTTCTGCTCCAGCCCGTATTCTAAAGTATCCTGCTACTTATGTCCTTCTGCTCCAGCCCGTATTCTAAAGTATCCTGCTACTTATGAGTGGTGAGTGACACCAGGGGAAGACAGGTGGTGCTGTGGTCTGACTATTGTCACCTGCCAGGGGAACAGCAGTGCTAGAGCCTCATCTGAAGAAGTGAATGAGATGGAACAATAGCCTGGGTCATGTGGCCATAATATCCACTGAATACATATGGTATGAGAGCTTAATTTCGCTCTAAAATGGAGCTGACCCTCCAGAACTTGAACTCGGCCCAGACACACATGTTCTCACCCATGGCAGTGATGATAAATATCTCCAGAGGGTGAGCTGGTCAATTATATAAGTATGAGTGAGCTTGATGTGCATAAATCTGCCATTGATCATGCACCCATCCTTAGCATCTCCACTGGCATATCAATGAAAAGATGATTCGATCTGAATAGGCCCCAAAGCCATGCACCCGCATATGATAAACATTGGGATAATTTAGGTTATGGTGTAATAAACATTTTAACTGCCTTGGTTACATCCTTTGAGTGGTAATAACAACGCTTTGCTGAAGTCTTTTTTCCTCCTGCTTTTAAAGGCACTCATTTCCTGTAGCAGCACTTTTGTTTAATGCAGGCACAACCACAGTCACATCTGGTCCGGCGGTGGGCGATGATGTCAATGGATGTTGAGACTGTGCTGGGCCTGGCTCCATGGCAGCCAGCGGAGCGCTCGCTCATGTGGTTTTAACTCTCTCCTCTTAGTAGGAGCACAGGACACGCCTTGGACAGCACAGGGGGCAACCTCTCGCCCACAAGCCCCGCCCCACCAAACATATCTATCATTCAAGTGTCACTTGTCAAAGCCCAAAAGGAACCACCAATGTGATTTCGCCCAGTCTTAACCTGAATTAGACCTGTGAAAGCTTAACATGCTGTAAGATGTTAGGGCACTCCTCAGTCATTATCTCAACCCAATATTTAGAACCTTGTGATGTTGGAAGAACTACTGGGTAAAGCACCTAATACAAATTCCCCTGTCTGAAAACATTAATTTGTTAGTCAAGGAGCACTACAGGGGACTTTCTCAAACCAGAGAAAGTGCTTCCTTGTTTTGTTTTTTCTCTCTCTCTCTCTCTCTCTCTCTCTCTCTCTCTCTCTCTCTCTCTCTCTCTCTCTCTCTCTCTCTCTCTCTCTCTCTCTCTCTCTCTCTCTCTCTCTCTCTCTCTCTCTCTCTCTCTCTCTCTCTCTCTCTCTCTCTCACTCACACACACAGAGACATAGAGACACAGAGACACAGAGACAGGCATCTATGTAAGTGTTGATTACATAGATGGCATTGATCCTTTTCCATTGGGTTTCCTGTCCCAGAATGCAGTGTGGGCCAGAGGCCAGCCTCTCTCTCTATGTGGATGGAGTAGCAGGTTCAGACAATAGGCCTGACTTCCCTGTCATCCCTGATAGATGACTCAGGGGTCTCAGGCTGACATTAGCATCACAGTAGACTAAACCAACAATATGGAGGCATTCAGCAGGAGGGTCCCTGGCTGGGTCAGGGTGTGGGTAGAGGAGGCAGGAAGCCTTTTACTTGACAAGAACAACGGCACACTGGGAAACAGCGCTTGCCAAGAGGAGAACCTGTCACTAACAATAAAGGAGACTTGTGGCCTGGAAGTTAAACAGGTGACAGACAATGGTATCCTAGGTTTGGCTGTCAGTTTCAAGTAACCTACATTTGAATATGTACAAAATAATACTATTTTTATTTTTACGGAACGATAGCCCAGATTTTATAACCATTAAACATAACTACACTGCAAAAGTATGTTGTTTGTATTGGTGTTAATTGTACAAAACTAATTATTGCTGAGCTGCCAAGGTGAACAAAACAATAGATCTGTCCTTTGAGCGAGAGGCTAGTTGAAACAATTCCAGTGCTTCTAAAAATAAAGGCTTGAAGTTGGTAAGATCCTGCAGGTGTTTCCCCATGAAGATGTGCCTCAAAGAAACTCCCTCCCCTCTTCCTCCTCCCCCTTTTCTTCAAATCCCTGCTCTCTCATGGTTATAATTAGGGTCAGAGGGAGAGGGGGCTCAGCCCCTTATGCCAGTGAAATCCATTTAGAAAGAGGATAACGTCTGCTGATCCCAACATCTGACCGCAGCCAACCAGCTCCCTATTATGGGTGGCTTAACTCCTCCCCACCCCCCGTATTTAAAGCGTGGTGCCCCAAGAAAGACTTCAAGGCCAAAGTCGGCACGTCGACGATCACACACACTCAGGCCATTCTTAGGGTCACAATAGTTTACCCCCACGATGACACACACACACACGTCCCACCCATCCCTCCTAGCTTTTACAAACTGAAAGTTTAAGCCTATACATCTTCCCGAGAGGCCATCTGTGCGTGTGTCCATCTGCCTCCTGCTGAGAGGGCAAGGTCACACACAAACACACGTATACACATCTACATTCTACACATTCAGCTTGCTGTAATAACCCATCACGTGGTGCCATGCTGCTGAGTAAGAGGAAATAATTATTAATAAAGACCATATGTTTGTTTTTTGTGCAAATCGTTTTCAAGAAGGTTGTTATGAATTATTTTAAGTGAAACGTTGTGAGAGATTCTGATTTGTCATCTGCAATCTGTACATCCATTGCAGCCTCCACCCAAAATTTCACAATCCATGATTTGACTATTTCATTTGTGGAGCCTGCTGTGTGCCTCTGTAAATGTAGGGCAGGCTCCTTAATGTCTCTGGGAGAAAGAAGCAGAACATCAGTGGCTCTTTGCTTTTGGCTCTGACCTCGGCCCCCACACTCAATATGGGTATTTCTCATTCATTCATACAGCCACAACCACAACAATTCAGTGCTCATTTGAAACAGAAAAATGAAAATATTTATACCAATCCATGAGGGCACTTATGTAACACTGAAGAAGAAATGTGAAGAGCTAATGAATTTGGTTTGAAAAGTAATTAAGTACTGTGTCCCCTCCTCAGGACTTCTCAAACAGGCCGGTGGGGCAGACAGAAACCACAGAGATTCATATCACCCATTTACAAAACACGAATGCCCTCAAATAACTCACTAAACTCACATATGGGCTTACACAAACAGATTATGTTTTTAAGATGATGTTTACATAATATCATGTTTAGTATTAAAAATGCAGTATAAAATGAGCTCCACAAACAAAAAGGCTAAATCCAGTCCACTTTCAAAGACATAGATATAATGATGTTCCCAATCTTTTACATAACCTTTAGCATACAATGTGAATTGATGGAAAGTAACATGCAAATGTCATTGACATGATTGTCATTTTAGAAATAGGCAGACTTTTACTCAAAACTCCATTTACAGTATTTCTCTAACAACAGTGTGCTAGTAATCAACAAATATGTTGCATAACTACCATAAACCTATCGTTTAATGCTCATATACTTCTGTCTAAAATGTATTAATCTATGAGAAGATAAGGTCTTATATTTGCTGAAGTATAATCTCATTTTCTCTTAGATACACTCTGATTTCAAGTGATTCATCTATCCCATTTCTGCAGTTTGTTGAGTTGTGGTTTCTAATGTGGGGACTTTGCTGACTGGTTGAGAACATAGAAGTAGTTCCTTCTGATGATTAGGGCTACAAAGGGTGAGCTCTTCTATGGAACGGCTAGGCTATATTTGTGGTCTTAAGCAAGCAAAGAACAAACAGAGCAGCAGACCCCAAACCTGAGTAATGTTTCTCATTCAGTCGTCGAGCCGTCCAACAATATCCGCTACTTAATCATTGTCATGAGATATAAATGTTGTTCCACAGTGAGTAACAGCAACCAGGATCTACAAGCATTCAGTGGTAATAGACCATCACTTTCACCCGCAGAAAGTGGCCAGCTGAATAGGCTTCGCCAAGTTCTCGCGACTCCTGATACACATCCATAATTCAACCCAGTGGAGGTCGGCGCTCACTGTGTTTAGTCTTCAGGCCTGATTAATGGATCAAAAGTCTCATTAGGTGGCTGGAAATCTGACTGCTGATCAATTAATTTCTCCTTACAATGTCCTTTGTATGTAATTAATACCTCTTTAAAAATCTATTTATTTCTGCCAACACCAAAAAGAAATCAATACTTCACTTTAACTGACCTTAAAGTGAGATAAAAGCCCAGTGAGTGGTTGAGGTAATGAGTCAGGTTAACCGTGAGAGATTAAAGGTGGGGTATTTTCTCTCCAGCTAACGGGACATCAGATATCAACAGGTCACTGACCCGGGTCTTCATGGAGACACAGAGAGGATTACACCAGCTAACCTCTGCTAAATGGTGACTGTGTTTTGGACAGGGGCGAGGAGTTAGGGCTCTACGTCCTTTCTCCCTGGCCTGTCCTGCTTTGGCGAGCCTGCGGCTGAGTCCTACTCCCCCCTCTCAGAGCAATATATGGGCTCACCGGGGAACAATTAACGCAGCCAGCACTCGTCTGAATCACTCTATCAATTAGGAGCCACTGAGTATATCATCACATACATTACTGTAGAGGCAGGCCTGGCCGTTGGGTCGGGGTGTGTCTTTCAGGAGTAGTGGGGGAGGAGGAGGAGAGAGAGAAGGAGGGAGGGAAGGGGGGGTGAAATAAACAACCAGTCGGACTGGCTGCTGGACTCATCTGTGAGGACGGCAGTAATTAGGAGTCCCCTGAGGAACTCGTAGCGGAGCGCGGCCGATGTGTGAACATGACGCTGGCTGGCAGGGAGGCACCCCCACCCGCCTCCTCACAGGGTTAAATCAATATTTTCAATCTCTTAGGATCAATCCGGCATCTGAACACAAAGAAAAACCTGTTAGCGGCGACCAATATGTGTAAATGAAAAGCCCAACTTTGTGGACCTGATGTAGTCTGCCTCTCCTTCTCCCTGCTTCTCTTTAACTCACACAGGCTGAAAGTAAAAACCTCATCTCTCAAAGTTGAGGGAATTCTATCCTTTTCCAACAGAGAAATCCCACACAATCCTCTCTGTCAAGGCTGTAACAGTCGGACAGCTCCAATCAGTCTAGAAGAGATAGCTGCCGGTGATACAGACGAAACACGATAGATAGTAAACGATACATAGTAAATGTGCCCAATGTGATCATTTCTATGCTGTTGAGATCTGAGTATGTAAGTCTTCTAAGAGCAGCTCCTTTGTCTGCTTCTCTGCGATAAACACTGTGCAGTGTTGTCAAGGTTAGTATATCTCCTGCCTGTTCTTCATGATCCTCTTCACGAACAGACTAACAGTGTCTACAGTTGAGAATCCTATACTCTTTGCCTTGGACATACAATTGCAGGCTTCAACATCTGCTGCAATGACAGGCTTCAACAATGACAGGCTTTAGGAGCACTGGTTGAAAAATATAGAGGTACGGTACATATTCCATTCTTACATTGATTACACAGAATGGTTTCATCAGTGTAGAATGGTTGGTCTCATCAGTACAAAGGGTTTCATAAATATAAAATGGTGCCATCATCAGTGTTAAACTGATGCTCTACATGAATGGAGAGCATCAGAGACACTGCATCTTTAAGAAGCCCAGAGTTCCAGCGTTTTACTCAAACAAAAGCAGCCAATTGGGAGCGTGCAACCTGAAACCAGCGCAGCTCTAAAGAGACTCACACAGGCTTCACTGCTGGGACACACCCCATAAAGTCCCTGACACACACAGGCAGCAGAATATTCCCTACTAACCTAACCCTGCTCTCACATGGAAACATTTCCTGATAAAACGTTGAGCAAACTTCACCATGGTCAAATCACAACTGAGCACACAGTAACTCTCTGTAGTCTCTCTTCCCCGCAGGTCAGGAATTACATGGCAACTTTAGAAAGCACTCTTTCTTCTCTTGTTAGAAAAGGATGGGACTTGAACGCCTGAGGATTATTCATACAAAAAAATCTAGATTGTGTCCTTTACATGGGAAAAACAAACATTGTATTTTTTGGTGGGAGTGAATCTTTTGTACAATCATTTAATGATAAAAACAGCCTCAGTGTTGATCTTCTTAGGACACAGAGGTCCGTGTTTATGTGTGTGTGCTCGTGTGTGCATGTGTGTGTGTTTAGCCTACATGCATGTATGTGTGTCTGCTTTGTCTGTGTATAAATTTGTCTGGGTTCACAGTCTCTAAAAAAGCCATCTGAGATTCCATGGTACATTCCATTCTGATGAGGAGCCTGTCTGGACATTGATAAACCAACTGCGGTCCTGACCTACAAAAGACAAACCGGGCTGCATCAGAGGCAGATGTGACTGCTGTTCATAATAGACATACCATCTACTGTATGCTGATGGATTTACATAATATACAAAAAAGTCACTAAATGTCACGAAACAAATCCAGTGGAAAGAGATTTACAAAGATTTTCCTTCATCTAACCATGCCATATGGATACACCAAAAGTATCCGCAATATTCAAGAACTTTGCACGCTATCTCCGTTCCTATTGCTGCGTCTGCGAGTAAGCCGTCTCTTTAGCACCATTTAAGCTCCTGCCAATAGCATCCCGTCACCCACTGGTCAACAAATAACAACAACAAGAGCCCAGGGCCCATTGTTCTGGCTGAACAGCCAAGCGGGTGCAATCCCCCAACAACCTGAGGTGGTTAATGCAGCAGGAGGCAGGCAGGAGACAGGAATCTAAGACAAGTGCCAACATGCCATGTCTAGTCACACCTCACACAGGGTACTTCAGTATAACATTCAGGTCAACACTGGGGTCTAATGCTGGGGAGATCCTAACTAAGAATAATAGTAAAAGGGAAATATATATATTTTTTAATGGGAGATGTGTGTAAATATGTGTATGTATGTATATATATATATATATATATATATATATATATATATATATGTATATATATATGTATATATGCGAGAAAAAAAGAAAAAAAACAGACAATTACATTGACGGAAGTTACAATCTATCTGCAATATTAAAGCTGATCTACCCCCTAAACAAATAAAAAATAAAAATATATAAAATAATAAAATATAAAAATAAAGAATAATAGTACTTGATCATCAAAAAAGCTGAGAATCTAGATTAAAATCTATTCTAATGTAAATTGATTACATTACAATTACATAAGTGATATGAAATCCAGTTTGAAATACAACCAGACCTGTTTCTATCACCTGTCCTCATAATCTTCGAGCTGGGCCTATTGAACGAACACACACACGTCTCTCTCTTAATTGCCACGGGCACAAAACAACAACAGGTGCAGGCAAGCAGCAGCAGGATTGTCAGCGGTGAGCTTGGTTTAAAGTGACAGCACAAAGAGCACATATAAAAGGTACCCTCCTCGAATTTTAGATGCTGAAATGTCATGTGCCTTTGAGTCTTGTTTTACAGCAACAGTCTCCCTTTGAAAATCCGACAGAATTTTAAGGAGCAGACAATTGGAAGCATTGTCCCTGAGAGTAAACTAAATATACTGTAGAGAGTGGGGAAGAGCGGACAGCAAACAATCAGAGAGATGGGCAGATAGAAGCAGAACTACATGACTGTTTTTTTTGCTAGTACAGACTGAACATGTTCGGGATTCTTTTCAGACAGCATTGGGAGGAGTACACTCACATCAGTCACTGGCTTCATCAATAAGTGCATCAAGGATGTTTGCCCCACAGACACCCCACGAATATACCAACCAGAAGCCATGGATTACAGGAAACATCCGCGACTGAGCTAAAGGACTGCCGCATGAAGTAACCCGGACGCTATAAGAAATCCCGCTTATGAACGTTTAACCATCAAACAGGCAAAGAGTCAATACAGGTTAAGATTGAATCATACTACACTGGCTCTGACGCTCGCCGGATGTGGGGGGGCTTGAAAACTATTACAGACTACAAAGGGAAGCACAGCCGCTGAGCTGCTCAGTGACACAAGCCTACCAGACGAGCTAAACCACTTCAATGCTTCAGCTCGAGGCAAGCAACACTGAAGCATGCGAGAGCACCAGCTGTTCTGGGGGTTATATGTGATACGTTTCAGAGCTACATGGGAGGCAGATTTTGCCAGGTCAATATCTACAAGGTATGGAGGGCCGAGGATTACCAGGACACTCCGGAAAGCATGTGCTGACCAACTGGCAATGTTACTCGACATTTTCTTAACATGTTTGACTGAGTCTGTAATACCAACATAAAAAAGGTGTTTAAGTAGACCACCAGAAGTCCCTGCCCAAGAACTCTAAGATAACCCGCCTAAATGACTACCCACCCAAGTGGCACTGACGCCTGTAGCGCGAAGTGTTGAAAGATGGCGCGGCTCACTAACAGCATAATCCCAGAAACCCTAGACCCACTCCACCCTGTGATCTTTCTAACAGATCCACAGATGATGCAGAATCTCTATCGCACACCACACTGCCCTTTCCTACCTGGACAAGAGGAATACCATGCAGAATGCTATTCATTGACTACAGCTCAGCATTCAACACCATAGTGCCCTATCACTAAGCTAAGGATCCTGGGACTAAACACCTTTTGGGTAACTGGATCCTGGACTTCCTGGACGGGCCGCCCCAGTGGTAAGGGTAGGTAACAACACATCTGGCTACACTGATCCTCAACACGTGGGGCCACCACTTTCAGGGGTGCAGAGCTCAGTCCCCTCCTGTAACTCTGTTCACCAGGCGATGCATGGCCAGGTAGACTCCAACACTATCATTAAGTTTGGTTATTTACACAACAGTGGTAGGCCTGATCACCGACAACAATGGACACCTATAGAGGGAGGTAGAGATCTGGCCGTGTGGGTGTTATGGGACAACAACCTCCCCCTCAACGTGACCAAGACAAAGGAGATGATTGTGGACTACAGGAAAAAAAAGAGGACTTGAGCACGTCCCCCATTCTCATCGACGGGTAGGAACAGGTTGAGAGTTTGCGGGTGTCCACATCACCAACGAACTATCATGGTCCAAACACACCAAGACAGTCGAGAGGGACGAGCATTTCCCCTCAGAGACTCAAAAGATTTGTGGTGGGTCAGATCTCAAAAAGGCTCTACAGCTGCAATTCATCGAAAGATCTGACTGGCTGCATCACCGCCTGCATGGCAACTGCTTCTGGCCTCTGACTGCAAGGCACTACAGAGGGTGAAAAGTGACGTGCCCAGTACATCACAGGGCAAAGCCCTGCCATCCAGGACCCCTATACCAGGCGGTGTCAGAGGAAGGCCCTCAAAATTGTCAAAGACTCCAGTCACCCTAGCTCAGTTTCTACAAGAGACGGTAAGCGGCACCGGGAGTGCCAAGTTAGGTCCAAAGAGACTTCTCAACAGCTTCTCAATTTCAAATATAAGATTCTGAACAGCTAATCATGGCTACCCGATATTTGCAACTGCCCCCCACCCCATACATTTTTACGCTGCTGCTACTCGTTAAGTATTTACATAGTCACTTTAACTCTACCCTACATGCAAACATTACCTCAACTATTTCACCCAGCTCGGTGCCCCGCACATTGACTATGCAACGGTACCGTATATATAGCCTCCCTCACCGTCACTTTTATTCCCATTGTATATATAGCCTCCCTACTGTCACTTTAATTTATATATCTTCTCAACACTTTTTTGTTGCTGTTTTATTAAATTTGTTTAAAATAAATGCACTGTTGGTTAAGGGCTGTAAGTAAGCATTTCACTGTAATGTCTGCACCTGTTGTATTCATGCATGTGACCAATACAAAATTTGATTTGATTTGAAACATCTTCACTGACTGACCCAGGATGACTACATAACTTTGGTGTGTCAACCTCTGAACTCATGACCTTTAAATCCTTTACATTATTCAACACAACCCCCTGCTAGTCTCACAATGCCAACATCCAGCCCGTTCAGACTGAACTCAGATTACACTTCAAGGGTTCCTCTTATCAAGAGAAAAATATATAATATAATTGGAATTTGGCCTTCATGTGTGTAAAAACACAGTAGTGCTCCATTGCCACAATGGCTCAGGAACAAAGAGGGGATTATTGTGGAGGTGTCTGATGCCTATCTGGCCTGAAGTTCCGCACACTCCAATCTGTGTGAATGCAGGTGACTCAGGGAGCCTGAGCTGATCCCAGAATTCCTCATTATCCGCCCAGCGGGGGATCTCAGGTCCGCTCGCTGTCTCTGGAAGCACTGCGGGGCCGGCGAGGCGGGCCCCAGAGGAGCACAGAGCTGGGCCATCGGGGGTGAGCCAGGTCTGCTCATTATGCCTAACTCATCCTTGGCATCCCTGCAAACCAAGTGCCACTTAGTGCCCGTGGGAGGGGCATGGGTCGGCCAACTGATGAGATGACAGAGCACACAGCATTGCAGTAATGGGAAAGCTTTGTTTCAAAAGACACAAGAAGGACCTAGGCATATACGTGGACTGTATGTGGACTGATAGTGTCTCCAATCTCCAGAAGGGTAATGTTTTGCCAACCAGATGGACAGAATCGTATGTAAAGCCCTGTCTTACCTGTACCTTAGCCATCAAGTTGAAATGACAGAAAGCAGTAAACATTTTCGACCTCTAAACTCAACAGATGCAGTGTAGTGATTGGCCATGCCCAGATAGGGCCCAATCAGACAGCCTCCAGGAGCAGAGCACCTCTGAGTTCCCCAGACAGATGGTAGTTTCACACATCATAATCATTACTGTTGCCATGGCTTCACTGCTCCATCACAAACATATTGTGATATTTAGACTGGTTTATGATAGCTGTGCCAGTGCTTTGTCTACAGTGATGTGAAGTGGAATTATTTGCTGTGGTACGTAACGCACACACCAGAGGAGTTAAACAGCTCTGCTATGGAAAACATGAATTAGAAACAGCCATTCTTTGAAAGTGATGGGTGTAAAATACAAGAAATGTGGCTATAGGCATCACCTAGGAAAATTGAAAGAATTCAGATTTACTTTGGCAGCAGTAAAATGGGAACGATTCACTCGTATTTCACGACTAGCGTGTAAATGCAAATACACAGTGAATACATTTATAATGTGGGGCATGTCATTTCATGCGTCAACCCTATTTCTGGGTTGAGTTAAATAGTGGCTTGCACAGCAGGTGAATTATGTAAGTAAGCAACAGTGTTGGGGGCTTGGGGCCACAGCCACTTTCTCACTGTGCTTTTCATGATCCTCTCATCAGCCAGCCTAGGGCCAGGGCCAGGCTCTGCCTACCATGCAGCTGTGCTGTTGTTCACCCCAGTCACAATTAACCTCTGAGACTGGGCACGGCGCCAGCCCCGATGAGACTCAGGGCACCAGAAAGCTCTTCAGGTAAACACTGCCACGATAGGCTAAGAAGCCGAAATTAGACATTGTTTTGAACCGAGAGGCAGTTGCTATAGAGACTGTTGCTAATTAACTGCACTCGGCCCGGGGGTACCAAAGGGCTTAAGGGCACTCAGGACGGTTCCTCTTGTGATGAGCTTTATGCACAGTACCCATTGCTATCCCCAGGGTCTCTCATCACCAAAATACCTGCGTCTCCACTCTCCATCTGTCACAGATGCCATGAGAGGGGCGGTGATGGTCTGTCTCTCTGCCCATCAGGACACAACCCTGTGGACCAGGATTACAAGGCTATGTGAGGGGAGATGCTCTATGGTTGGCAGGGCCCGGCTCGCCCTCTTAAAACACAAATCACTGTGGCGTTTCAGACCAATCAATGCCCTCCATCAGCGCTGAGGACCACTTCATGGCTTTCTCATCATCTCTGGTGGCATTCTGAAGTGATGCCCTGCGAGCTAGTGCACCTCACTAATGGAAATCTGTAGCATGCAGGTAGGAACAGACACATATCTAACATCGTAAACAAAACTCTTCAGTTTTTCTCGGGGAAATGCAACAGGTCGGTATGTCTAAAGATGAGGCTCTTGCTGGTAAATCTGCTTTCACGGGGGGATACCTCTAGAGGTATCCCCTTTGTTCTCTGTTTTTGAAACAATGACACTGGCATCATACAGATATCCCAACAATTCATGATTGGTGAGAAAGGAAGGAAGGTGTGAGATTCCTGAGGGAGATGAAGAGGCTGGGTTGTGAGATTCCTCTTGGCTCTCCAGCCAGACACTGTGTCTCCTGTGAGACAACATTGCCTCATTGAGAGCTGCATCTCTCCACAGTTAACAACACCACTGACTACATCCATAGCAGACTACCCTCTAAACATTGGCATTCTTCTAATAATAATAATACAATTTCAATGTTTGATAATTATTATATTTTTGTGCAAAAAGTTTTTCTTAATCAAAAATAACATTTGAGTGAAATTATATTTCGGTAAAATTGCTTGAAGGTAAGATGTTTGATGTTTCTTACTATTTCCTTAATTACACAGTTATAATATGTAAACAAACACAGGTAAAAAAAATAAAATCAAAACATTCCCAGTAAAAAGGCAGCCTATATTCCGTGCTGGGCAGCGCTACAGTCCTCTTAATGGCTCAGTGAGTATGAGTGGGGTCACAGTTCACGCTATGATGAGTTTGGCACTAGGACCCAGCAACAGCTGCAGGGCTGAACAGAACAGCTAGCATTGCCCCCAGAAAAAGCCAACTAACACACTGAGACCAGTTCCAATCTGCTCCCCTCCACTCCCTGCCCGCCCGCCTCACAGTCCCGCCAAACTTTGTTAGTTAGGCACTGAAAGAAGACCACATCCCCCTCCTCCCTTAAAAAAAATAAATAAAAAAATCTTCCTCTACACACTGTCTTTCAAAAGCGCTTTCACACAGCTGAACACTGGCACTCGACCTAGTCTGTTTTCAAGGCACAACAAACAACCTTGTTTAGAGCTTTCTTGTGCAGCATGTAAGCTTGTTGTCTTCACATCTTTGGATCCGTTGGCCATTGTGCTACAGAAAAGCAATTAAATTGTGCAGCATGAAAATTAAGAGAGAGTGTTACTCACATAATAATGTCTCCATTAACACATCCCTTGATAAACTTCAGTGGTACTTGAAGCCTTATTTCAATACAAGAAGGATCATCCCACTAGATTTACACACCTGCGCAGGTTGCCTCCAGAACTTCTTCGAGGCATGATACACTGTGGTGTTCAATCGTTGCTCAGTTGGTATCAAGGGACCTAACGTGTGCCAGGAAAACATTCCCCACACCAGTACACCACTACCACCAGCCTGTACTGTTGACACCAGGCAAAGTCGCTTAGGTCACTCGTTTTGCCCATTCTAACGTTCAATCAAACAGTGAATGCCTTGATGCCTATCTGCCTGCTTTATATAGCAAGCCACGGCCAAGTGACTCACTGTCTGTAGGAGCTAACCATTTTCGTAAACGGGTACCTAATAAACTTTTGTTTTGAGTTTGTATTCCAGTCATTATTTCACTGTGAGTGGTTGACAGCTCTGGCTCAGGGCACAGGGCACAGTGAAAGGCCAGTCCGGGGACACAGTGTTGGTGAGTATATACATGCAACTGGATACCCAGCACCTCTGGCATGGTTGACCTCTGCTCAATCCGCCTGATCTCAGGCAGGTCAAGGTACATTCAATACCCCCAATTACACAACCACTGACGGAACAGCTGTAAACACCACTCTGCATGGCACTTCCCTTTACACAGCACTGAAAACAAACAGAACAGCAGACAATGGATTTTCATGAAAATGAATAACCTTGAATCGGCTATTATCATATTCTTTATGCATCAGCCGAGCCAGCAAAGGCCTATCAATTCTCCCAAGGTTTGCATTTGACACAAAATGTGCTGTGTTATGTTAAATGCTGTTTTGTGGAATTTGTAAAGGTAGAAGTGCCTGAGCTAAAATATAACTGTCTGATGGTAGCCATTAAACAAACTGCATTCTGCAAGGTGTTAAATCTCTTCTCCAAATTAAACTTTTATTTCACCTAATTTGATCTCTTATCGGACAGAAGAATGCGTACAACAAAAAACGAGTCTGCCGTTTTTATTTGAGGATGTCCAGTCTGCACTAGTGAGTCTTGTCCTTAGCATTAATCATTTAAAACTTGCAACGCAAACCTATTTGTCATGCTTTAATCCAGAGCAGGGGGAGTGTGAGTGAGTTTCTTTGGCGCTCCCATTCTGCTTGTAGGGTAGAGGAGAGGAGGTGGTGCTGGGGTGGTGAGCTGGTTGATCGTGTGGTCTGAAGCCTCTTTGTACCGGCAGCTGAGGGGGCTTCACTGCGACTCCTAGACTTTACATTTGGTTTGGCCGGAGGGGTCACATGACAGCTGCAAACGAACACCCCGAGGGGCTTTCTGCTTTCACTTGACACTGACAGGGAGAGAGTCCAACACTGCAGAAAGAAAATATTCCCTCTTTCCATGACATCGCCCAGCCAGGAATGGGGGAGGGGGGGCACAGCTGGTGACAGCCGCAGAACCATCTGCCCCTGACTAATAGTTCATGCTGCTTTACTTATAGACTTCTACTTCTGCAGAGAAGGGAAAATTAATGTATAGCCACCGCCAGGGAGCCCTGAACAGCCTGCATGTCCCACAAATTAATTCCTGATTGACAATTTCACTCCCAGTCTATTGTTTCACTTGTGCTGTCCCTTTATCAACACTGAATCTTCCTCAGTCACTTTGGGCACTTTTAAGGTCCCATACCAAGATTATTTGAATGTGTAATGATGATATGCAATTGGTTTTAAAAGTTAAATGTTGTGACTACCATCTGAAAAAATGTATTTAAAAAAACTAGTCACGTATAATTACAAAGGAGGGTAACGCCCCTCTTCCTCCCATGTACCAACCCACATCCCAGACCCCATGTACTCACCGTACATCTTTCCCTCGTCAGATAGAATGATCTTCCTGCGCCCACAGGGGGGATAGATGGCCAGTGCCTCCTGAAAGCTCTGCTCGATGTCAGGGCTCCACACCCCCTCAGCGTCATTGTCTAGGGGCTTGTCTGCCGAGTCGCTCATCCTCTCCATGTCCTCGGCAGGGCTCTCGCTGCCGCTCCAGCTGCTGGGGTCCATGGTGGCGCTTGGGATCTCCAAGCCGAAGTCTGGAGCACACTAGGGAGAGACCTGGAATTCCCAATAAACAAACACAAGCCATCCGTCACTCTCCACAGCCCAGACATCTGCCTCCAAGACGACAACACACTGCTCATGGCCACTGGTCAATAGTGTGGTGAGCCAAACAGGAGAGGATTCTTGGCCTGGTTATCTTACCTATGATGTTAGGATGACTGTGGTACAGTTTTACTAGTTGCCATGGAAGGGACTAAAACGTTGCTTTATGCTAGTTTTTGTCTGACATTTTAAATGGTACTATTGAAAATCTTTCATGTTAGCTCCCATTTAAAACATATGATGTGATGGAGGTCACGTGCAGCTACTTCGTCACAGGATACATTTTGAGCATGTTGTAGTAGATTCACCTCCTTTACTTATCAACACAGTTACAGCAGAACGCAGAGGTTAAATAGATTAGCAGGCAAATAAAAAATATAAGATTGCAGATATAAATAAAATATGTAAGGAGAGCATAACCCTAAAACACATCCAGTGCACCTGGTATCTCCTGCACAGGAGCAGTTGAAGCCTTTTTAAACCAGCTGTCAGGACTGTCAAATAGACTCTTAAATCTTGATGAAATTCATGTAGGAGAACTATAGAATGTTTATGAGGCAAAAAGAGAAATGGAGAAGCCCACTCAAGAAAGGACACAACCAAATCTGTACCACTTTAAATTCCAAACAAAAAAAATTATCCCCTGTCCTCTTTATTCAAGGAAATAGTCTGTTTTCCACATTGTGAATTCCCTTGACATAGAACATTCCATTATGAGATTTTCTTTGCATTTATGCTGTGTAAACAACCTGCTCTGAATTAGATCCCCATTACAAACTCATTCAAACTGCTAGATTATAAGCAAAGGAGGAGGAAATCACATTTAAATTAGAGGCAGAAAAGTACCTAAACTGAAAGTGTCCATCTCTCCACAATCAAAACTATTGTCCACAAAGTGACTCATAAAAGCAATGTAGGTTCTAATGTATTGCTGTAGACAATCATGCTGAGTTGAATTTTAACGGTGAAAATCACAACTGGGGAGTTCATTCGGTGGATGTTTTTGTAGCCCTTCACTGTAGCACCCCCCACTTCCCAGTTTCCCTCCCCAGTCTCCCTCCCTATCCTCCCCTCTCTGTCCACCTTCTCCCTCCCTATCCTCCCCTCTCCCTCCAGACGACCGCTTCCTCTCTAGGCAAGATCCTATTCAAGCAGCACAAGCTGTTGTGAAGTGGGACTAGCAGCATATGTTTCTTCTAGAATGTCGGTTCATGACGGGGGAGAGGGGGGATGGGAGCAAGCTGTTTGGGAGAAAAAAAACTCCCAGAGAGTAGAGGGAGCGTTTACTGAATTCTGTTTTTGTGTGTTGACTGCTGACACTGCAGAACTTACTCACAGACTGATGAGGGAGGGGGGAAAACGCCCATTTCGACCACTAAATGGCTTGGGCTTTTTCTCCAGCCCTGCTCCCCCCACCCAGACTGAATAATAAACTACACTGGTAATCACTTCCAGCACGGTCATGATGTGATTGTAATACTTGATCTCAAGCAAGATTTTCTTTACTTCTTCAACAAGTCAAACCCAGTCAAGTTGTAATAGTGGTCTTTTTGAGAGGACCTTTTAAAAACACGCCTTTGTCATTGCCATTGCCGTAAGGGATCTTGAAAAACTAGTCTTCCCTCTGATACAGTATTTATTTTTCATAAATGGCTGTGAATGCTCTCTTTCCAGGGGTTAACCATTCAGATAGAGAGGAGAGAGAGAGAGAGAGAGAGAGAGAGAGAGAGAGAGAGAGAGAGAGAGAGAGAGAGAGAGAGAGAGAGAGAGAGAGAGAGAGAGAGAGAGAGAGAGAGAGAGAGAGAGAGAGAGAGAGAGAGAGAGAGAGAGAGAGAGAGAGATCTAACGTGAGTGTCTGGACACGTCTGGTTTCCATGCTAGCTCATGATTTCCCTCCAAAAGAGGGAAACAACACTGACATTTGGAGGGGTGTTTAGTGAGCTCATGGCCATGTTCATCCCACAATGGGCTGATGGTTCCCCGCTCCTCTACAGGTGGTTTCCCCTGACGCGCCACACTAGGAAATGAATACTGTTACACTGAAGCGTGCAATGAATTATTGAATCCACCACCCCACTCCCGTCCAACAACAAAACACAAACTGAGCTCTCAACCACGACTAGCATTTACCGCTAGGGAAGGGCAGCAGAAATATTTGGCCAATCATATTGCTACATGAAAAAAATAGAGCAGAAAATATTTTAATCTGGGGTATAAAGATGTAGGGGTGGAGGGGTAATACATACCATTGAAATGGTATAATAGAACCTGGTAGGCTAATTAATTCATTTTAAGTGGTACTCTTAATTAATTGTGTTAATATAACCACTATAAATAAGCCTTTTCTCTCTCCTCCATCCATTGCTGAGGATGGTGTGCAGACACATCTGCTGTAGGATTACTCTGAGGGGGGAAACAGCAGTGCACACTCCATGCCATGTAATCACAAAGAGTTCAAAAGGCTGAGGCAGCATAGGGGATCAAGGGTACCTCTCTTGGCCAGTAGAAACATCCACATTGTACAGCTGGCATATCTACAGTAAGTCAATGCTATTTACAAATGCATTTACTTTATGGCAGTTACATTGTGATATAATCCATGTCCGCAGAATTCTATGACATATTGGTGATAACTACACATTTCTCTTGTTACTGTACGTTTATTGCCACCATTCGCCAAAGTCAATTCAATAGAATAATACATTGTCAAGGGTGTTAAGAAGTTTATTTCCCACCAAGATGCCACAGCCAAAAGCACTCTACAGTATGTACCCTGCATTAATGACTTTAACCTAACACTGTCATTAGTACGATGTAGTCTATTAACCTGAACAAGTGTTAGAGAACAACAGATACATCTATAGAGTAAAACCAGCTTAATCACTGGGCAAGGCTGAAGTCACTCTGCAGTCATTTGGCTCAGTGATAAATCACCCTAAATAATTTACCTCTGTCACTATTTCATAAGGAGCATCTCTCAGGAGAGCACCTCTACAACCAGATTAATTCTGTGTCCAAGCGGATGATCACCTCCTTGAGCATTCTGAGGAAATATGAGGTCAGGTTAACTCAATTAGCCAGAGTTTGATGTGTACGTCTTTATGTTTCAATTACTGATAACCCTTTGTTTCATTGATCTCTTGACATTGACAAGTGAGTCGTTCTTGCCATTTTGAACAGAGTGAGATCATTAGAGCATAGCAGTAGACATTGTTTGCTGAAGGTTTGCACATTTTCTACAAATAAAACATGCTTTTAAACATAAGATGAATATCATAGAACACCTTGACTATTCTTCTAATGAACGTCCTCTAAACTATTGTCACTCTGCTGTCTTAATGGAGAAACAAACACAGGGACATGTTTACAAAAATAAAATAAAACACTTATCTTTCTTGATAGGAGAGAATAGAGGATTTGCTAACTCCCAAGACTTTGACATTTCATCCCTAAAACATTTACATTACTAAGATAAATCATTGCTGTCCCCTATAGACTTGAGTAATGAAAGGCAAGGATAAGAAATTCACCAATAGAACATGATGTAGTTGAACTGAGCCAAATCCAAATGCACACCATGCCAAGCGGATAGTAACCTAACAGAGTTACTGTGTTGTTAAGAACTTTTTAGAGCACTCAAACAAGTGTGTCTCTAATATTTAGTCTATGTCACACAGCCTTATGTATAAATATGCACGGAGGAGAATGTGCCTGGGTGCTTTAGCCATAACAGGTATGCTATGCTGAGCTGACTGTGTGTTTGGGACCGGGAGAGAGACGAGTGTTGTGATTAGTGCAATATGTCTCCAGATGATGCTGAAGTGGTGTTGTTTGTCCAGGCCCCAGTGGCAGATGGGAGACAGAGATTAGTCATGCAACAATATACTATGGCTGGGCTTCTGTCACTACACCTTGCTGTCAAAGCAGGGAAAGCAATTCAGACATACCCAGAACAAGGACACCATTCTACAGAGTAGGCTACACACAAATCCCATTCCCACCCAGGGAGAGGCACTTTCTCTCCATCTTCCATCACTCAAAACAAAATAGCCCACCAACAAACATGATCATTTCATTTACATTTACATTTGAGTCATTTAGCAGACGCTCTTATCCAGAGCGACTTACAGTTAGTGAATACATATTTTTTTTATACTGGCCCCCCGTGGGAAACGAACCCACAACCCTGGCGTTGCAAACGCCATGCTCTATCAACTGAGCTACATCCCTGCCGGCCATTCCCTCCCCTACCCTGGACAACGCTGGGCCAATTGTGCATCGCCCATGAGTCTCCCGGTCGCGGCCGGCTGCGACAGAGCCTGGATTCGAACCAGGATCTCTAGTGGCACAGTTAGCACTGCGATGCAGTGCCTTAGACCACTGCGCCACTCAGGAGCTTAGTGTGCAAAAACGTAGAACTATAAGCAGGTGTTTGCTGCACACTTTTCAATACAATTATGGAGCTAGACTGGTAGAGCAACATTGCATTAGCTGCCCTACAGCATGCCTACAAAGCAGAAAGATGCTTAATAAAATGCATAAGACTGTAATAATGGAACAGTGTGGTAGATTGGAGTTTCTCAATCTGGCTCCATTCATATATTTCTGCGTAAGTATGGTCCCCTGTAGCTCAGTTGGTAGAGCATGGCGCTTGCAACGCCAGGGTTGTGGATTCGTTTCCCACGGGGGGCTAGTATCAAAATGTACGCACTCACTAACTGTAAGTCGCTCTGGATAAGAGCGTCTGCTAAATGACTAAAATGTACAAATGTAATAGTACAAAAATGATGAAACAATACGAACACCTGCAACCTTCAGCAGGTAAAGAGCATTGTGGCTTTTGTGAGTCATTACAGTTAATTGAATGTCTGGAAATATATTCAAATTCAAATTCCCAACTCAACTAAACCCAACTGTTTCAGTCATCATAATGACTACACTAATAGACTAGAACACAGACTTCAACAAAACCCCACATGAAAAGTATGTGATGACTATAACGCCACCACTTTAAATTAATTTGATTAAGTATTATTTTTTAAATCAAATCAATGATGAAACAACTGCGTGTACTCAAATTAGATCTGACGACATCTTTTCTCCTCACACATATTCCTGTAACCCTTTGTACATACAATGGATGATTTCTTGCGTCGTGTCTACTCTAAAATGAGATTGGAAATGAGGACTTCCCTTCTCTAAGGGCCTAATACTGTGGGTGGCAAATTCTATGCTTTTAAATCTCAGTGGCACGGTCATAAGCCAGGCCCATGTGTATATATACTTTTTTATTAATGTGGTTATAATATCATAGTGGAGGTCTATAGCTTTCCTCACCAAAAGGTTGTGTTCATTGTGTGTGTGTGTGTGTTCCCAGGTTCTCCTGAGGTCCTACCCCTCTCTGAAAAGTCTCCCCAATCATTGCAGCCTCTTTCACAACTCACAGCCATCTACACACACACATAAACACACAGGCATACACGCACACACACACACACCCCAACAGTTCCAGGATTGGGGATTTGGATCTGTAAAAAAAAACAAACAATGGAAGCTTAACAGGATACACCACGTGGCTGTTGTTTGATGGCAGGATTTGTAGTATCGCACTGATGTGTCTCATCCATTTTACAGAGAGAGAGAGAGAGAGAGAGAGAGAGAGAGAGAGAGAGAGAGAGAGAGAGAGAGAGAGAGAGAGAGAGAGAGAGAGAGAGGAGAGAGAGAGAGAGAGAGAGAGAGAGAGAGAGAGAGAGAGAGAGAGAGAGAGAGAGAGAGAGAGAAGAAGAGAGAGAGAGAGAGAGAGAGAGAGAGTGATAGAGCGAATCAGGGCAAAAATCAATTTATCAACATGCATAAACTAAGAAAATGACAACTTATACCTCAGAGAGTTCAGTGATAGGGTTGAATGGCGGGAACCCGGTTACTGAGATTTACCGGGATTTACCGCCCAAAACCACCCCATTTTCCCGCGATAAATAAATACGAGAAACATTTTATTTATATGAACAGCATGGCGTGAAATGGAACTGTTAAATTATATGCGATGTCTAAATCTGGTTTCTCTACGGCCTCTGCATGATGAATCAATGCTTAGGGTGGGGACAGACCATCTCACAATGCATGTAGACCTATCATCTCATCATGGTGACTTTTTTTCTTGTGACAGGTAGGCCTACATTTGCTGCAGCGTAGCCTATGCTACAGTAATATAAAGACCGAATGCGCGTCTAATTTACCGGCTTTTGGGGGTCGCCTTGTTTTTTTAATTGTAAAGATTATAATTTTTTAAATTGCAGCTGCAGAGTTTTAAAACAGTCTATCACTCAAATATCGTTGCTTTAAATCAGTACACGCGCGAGCACTCTCTCACATTCTTTCTCTCTCCATCAACTCCATTCAAATTGCATCCAAAATAGATAATCCTGTTCAAGACATTTATATAGCCCTAAATATATATGTCCTAGCCTACTTCTTTCAGGTAATACATTCAATGCAGTATTAGCCTTATATTTAGCTAATTAATGATGGGTTATGCATAATAAACTTCTAACTTATAGTCTCTGTCTCTTGCGCAATACGCAAGCACCTGTGCTGCACTAGCCTCCTTAAAAAACGCTCCTTAGCTCTTGGAGTCCCATGCAAGAAAATCTACATTAGAATAGCTTGCTGGACACTTTTTTTTTTTTTTTTTTACATTTCTTATACCAATAGACTATTGAAGAAGGACGCAAGCTCTTTTTTGCTGATCGTTAAATACAGCAGCCAAGAGAACTCACGGGTAGTTTGAAAGAAGAGCGAACGCGGGATGGCGGTAGGCTGTAGCAGTTATTTATTCAGACCCATAACCATTCAATCTTCATGAAGAGAAGTGAAAGCCTTCTGCATCTAATTCTAGTCCTATATTATTCAAGGATGTCATTAGAATGATGAAGATAAGGACAACAAAAGTTATTTCATGTAAATGTTAAAAGCGAGTAAGGAATGAAGCAACAATAGAGAGATAAAGAGGAGGTAGGCTAATAACATTAGGGGAAATATTATGAAAGGTATATATGCGTCAGCCTACTAATTTATACAAATATGCCCTATTATATTTCAAAATTAAAATACGATTCGCTAGCTTATACTTGTAACTTTGTAGGCCACATGTGCTGCACCAGAATGGCATGTTCTCTTCTGCTTTATCATGGTTTGAAAGATGTGCATAATTCCAATACATATAATACAGTATAATACAATACAGTAATACAGTTCACATTCAAAAAGATTAGCCTACTGGAGCTAGTTTCATATAGCTAGCTACATCTATGGGCTTTTATGTTTTTCTGTCGTGCGTAATGTGCAGTAGCTTATATCATATATGTATTGGATAACGGCATTTGGGCTTTTTTGGGCTTGGGCTCATTAAATGTCTTTAATGTAGGGCTCATTAAATGTATTTAATATATGGCTCATCAGGCTCAGATAGCATCAGGTTTGAATTTTCATGCTGATCAAAGCTCTAATCAAATCCAGACATACTTTATAATGCTTTCGAATGACACTTCCGGTTTAGGTGGGAGATACCGGGTTACCCGGGAGAAAAATGATTTATTTTCGGGATGGAACATTTGTAAAATACCAGGGGAGAAAATAAACCCTATTCTGTAATAAAACATGACACAAAAACTATAATGTTCTAACTGTATGATTGATATGTTTTAGTCCCTAGAGAAGTGAACTGTCTAATCTGGGAGCTTGACAAAACCTCCCTTATTGGAACTCCAAAGGCGATAGCGCTATCCAAAGATGCAAAGACTCAGCTCACTGCACTCGTAATATAGGATGGACAATTCAAAAGATGTTGACAATAATAGAATTTCACTTTGGGCCAATTTTACGTGTCACGCTCTCTCAAGGTCATTGGAAAAGATGGAGGAAAGAGATTTCGCTAACAAAGGAAACCACTACGGAACAAAGTTTGAGATTGTCAAATGTACAACATTCAGAAGAGGGAGACATTCTTCCCATAATTGAATGTTTTCTGAAAATAGAAGCCCTGCTTTTTCTTAGCAATGACAATACAACTACAACAAGATTACTTTTGGACAGATAATAAACATCTACACTGAGTATACAAAACATTAGGAACACCTTCCTAATATTGAGTTGCACTCCCCCCTTAAATATTTTGTCTTGCACATTCACCCACTGAATGGCACACATACACAATCCATGTCTCAATTGTCTCAATAATTAAAAATCCTTCTTTAACCTGTCTCCTCCCCTTCATCTACACTGATTAAAGTGGATTTAACAAGTGACATCAATAAGGGATCATAGCTTTCACCTGGATTCACCTAGTCAGTCTATTTCATGGAAAAAGCAGGTGTTCCTAATGTTTTGTACACTCAGTGTATATTCTGATTCCAATGTCTTTGTAACCCTAGTAAACTCCCAAGCCAAACCCTATATGGCTTGGTGTGACATTTTCATTTACGATACAACAACTATGTTGAGTATGTTCCAACCCATATGTTTTAAAACAAGCTTCTTGTGAATAAGGTTATTGCATCAATTCAAAAGGATTTCTACAAACTACAATTGTAAAATGTCTATTCAATTAAGCTAACCTAAAAATAACCCCTTTTCAATCTCCACCGACCCTTCACATTTATATGGCACACATCTGTGTGAGAGTGAGCATATTTTGTGGTGTCTGCCCACTCTTATTTTATTCCTGCAGAGGACTCTGTGGTAGTGGGAATCATTATCACCTCATCACACAGGCTGTCATGGAACAGACCCATCTCCTTGTTCATTCCTGTTACTGGTGTTCATAGACTCCACATATCCCCAGGACACCATGTTACACCTTGTTTATCACAAAACCTCCAGTAGCCACCAGGGCCACAAGGAAGAACAGCCATTACTGATGCTGTTGGAAGGTACTTTTACTTTTGAACTCTGCATTGTTGGGAATGGTCTCGTAAGTAAAAGTAAACGTTTCACTGTAAAGTCTACTACACCTGTTGTATTCGGCGCATGTGACCATTCAAATTTGATTTCATTTGAAGGTAATAATGCTGTTGACAGTCAAATGTGATAAATAGAGAACTAAAAGATGTTAGGAATTAGTAAAGACATTATTTTCGTCAAAAATACTTCTGAAACATGGATTGAGTGAGAGCATCACAGCATGCTCAAAACTAAGTATGCCCAGATTCCATCTCTCCATCCCTGTCCCCAGATGCCAGGTCTTCAGCACCATGTGACATCAATCTGATAGTCCTGAGATGTGAGCGGTACATGGGGACTGTGAGGTTTCCTATTGAGCTGGTCTCCTAGTGTCTGAGAATCTGAACACTAATTATCCCGGCCAGAGAGAGGTAGGAATGTCACCTGTAGAAACACTTGGGGCCTTAACAGATAATTGCATACTCCTATCACACCAAGGTCGGCACCATGGAAATGGTCTTATTAGCAAGATAAGGGCGAAAGCGGGCAACAAGTGAATGCATTGGCAAGGGTTGGGCCATAGTTGTGACATGGCATTATGGGAGATGACACTTATCGGCAGATTACATAAACCACTCTCGTTCACGCTAAGATGGAATCCAGCTCCTTAAATTAAAAGAACCCATTTCACCGATCATACAGTCCTGGGTAATGAAATAGTAGATGAGAGTTTTCAAATGTAATTTTCCATGTGGAGTCCTTTTGTGCTGTTATCTCAGAGGGTGCAATAATGATCCTGTGAATGGCTTTTGCGCACCCCATAATGACCCATAGTAGTTAAGCCTGCACTGTGGAGAACTATAATTACCATGTGATTACAAAACTCAATGTTCGCTGTGAGTTTTAAAGGCGTACCATGGGCTTTGGCTAATTATTTCAGTAATGTTGAATGTATGCCAAAGCCCTCATGTTTGGAACAAAAAAGTATCCAATTATGTATATTACCATGATGGGACATTACTGAGATTCCATTTACTTCATCAAAACATGTTCATTATAACTGGAATGGCATGTATCAAGAATGACGAGCAGAAAACCTTTCTGTATGGTATGGACCTTGAGATATAAAGTTATAGAACATTCATGAAATGAGAAAGGTTCAAACATTCAGAAAGCTTGTCTTTACATTTCTTAGATGAAAACACCTAGCAACATAGACATATGAGGCTTCTTCTCTTAGACATCTATTCTTTCTGAAACAGGCTTATTAAAAGCTTTACCGCATCTATTATTATGGACGCAAGTTTTGACTGACCGAACCCAGTGCACCAGTTTTGCAAAAATGTCCAATTGGCACGATTTTAGTTCTGCTCTAGCCTCTTTAAGGAGGGGAAAATGACAAGGTGTGCAGGGGAACACAAGAATGTCTAGCCGTACACAGGGACAAACCGATTGATCTACGTAGTATTGGATTTTTCTCCAGGTTTCATGAATAATTCTGCTGGGTATGGAGTGCTGATGAATGAATGAACAAGGTTTTCAATACCAATCTCCCAATGCAGAGAGCAAAAGGTTCAGTAGAGTAGCTCACTAATGCTCCCTCTGTTATTGGCAACGGCCAAGCGTTTATTTCATGCCTCTTTAAACCAGCAGGCTTGGGTGCAGTGAATCTGTCTGATAATATCCCACTCAAATGTGAGGCCTGGAGCCGCCGCCCAGCGCCCGACCAACGGGCCGCCCGCTCGGGGATCAATCTCTGCTCGGTAGAGAATGGGATTGATTTACAGGCGCTGTCAAAGAAGCTCTCCCAGTCCCCACCTGCCTCACGACATATCAGAATCAAGTAGCACCTTCACGACCTGGGCATCACATCAGATGCAGTGGGAGTGCAGGGGACCAATTTCCATCAGTCTTTTACTGTAGATGTCTATTCAGAACATTTGCAAACGATCTGCTAAAAAATGTGCCCATGATATATTCTTCACATCAGAAATTATGAACTACAAATCCATGACATAAAAACATGCCATCCAACCGCAACAATGACGTTGGAAATCAATGCATTCGACGCAATAAACGTATATTTGTCAAAAATATGCTGGGCATTCGATCGGCTGCACATGGTCGCGTCACACTAGTGAGGAGAGAAAGGGGAGCGCATTAAGCGCAGGAAATTAAAGCTGTAAATAAACGTCCAGCAGATAAAGGATCCCTTGACAGTTATGAGAGCATAGCAGTCTGGAGGCTGCAGGCTGGGCTCAGTCAGGACACTGTGGATGGGCATGAAAAACCAAATCAGTGATGAGCATGAAGACCACCATCTGCATCCAGCTCCTCCATACCACACTCACCATCACAGATCCCTCCATCTCAGGAAGGACGTCTGTTTGGGCCTCCATCTGCCATAAACCAGCCCCTCCTACCAAGGTGCTACTGGCAGAAAGGTCAAATGGAATTTTCTAGAAACTATTTTGTTTGTTGTTCATTGTGTGGCGGATGCTGTCCAGTTTATTGGTACTTAAAGGAAAGCTTGGCCAGATGTGACACATCGTCCCCATGAAGCTCCAAGGTAATGTGATGGAGAAAATTCCTTGTTGACCTGGCTTGGTTAAGTACATATTGAGTCACTGTATGAAACAAATACCATATAAATCTGCCAGTGCCAGTGTCAAACAAAAGCTCAAACCTCACTCAAGGTTTTCTCAAACTCTGATTTACTCAACTGATTTTTTCGCCCAACTTCAGCACAAAGCTTTAATTCATTTCATGAGCTTTTCCAATTAAGCATGCAGTATACACAAACAAAAAACCATTGAACAACTATTGAAAGAAACTAAGTTTCTATTCACATTGACAATGATAATTTCCCTATTTGAAGCCCAAAATTTAAAGAGGGGAACTCTATTGAAGTGCTTACCTTGTAATATAATTTATTTGTCAGGGCACAAAGATACCAAATCACACAACTTTGTCAGAACATTTTGAGACAACATTTTCAATAAATGCAATGAATGTCTCAGGCTAGTCCATAGCCACAGCCAGCATCAATGCGAAAATGGACCAAAGCAATATGTATGGTCCTCAGACTGAGCAATTAAACTGTTTATGAGGTGTAATCATATTAGGCCAATGTATCCCAGCTTTCCCAGCCAAACATGCTTACAGTAGTATTTACATACACACAGATCTAAGCCTGTAAAGAAACCTATGAATGATGCGCTTCGGGCTAGAATTCAAACTCATTCACTGGGCACAGTGTGCATACTAATGTTGGGAGCTCACCCAAAGTCTATCTGTGCCTCGGCTGAATCCAGGGCAGCTTCAGGGCAGAGCGAGCCTGCCTGATCTCTGTCGGCCATGATAACAATACAGCAGCCATTAATGAAAGGCCTTGTAGGGATTTATTACAAGAGAGGACTGGGGAATACGGTGCCAGAGAGCCTGGACAGCCCACATTTGAATACAGACCACAAATTATAAACGGTTTCAGTAAATGAAGTGACTGAGGGCCTTTGTTCCACGGGCGTACATCTTCCTATTGCTAGTGGGCACTAAACTACTAGCATAGCCTGCACTGGGAAAGGAAGTTATTGAAGCCTGGATTTCCTGCTTTCGGCTGTGGCCAAGAACTTGAAGGTTTATAGTGGTTTCAGGAACTGACTCATCTAATGATTAATGGATTAGATATTGCTTCTCATGTGTGTCTGGTCATGTGGTAGCTCATTTAAATGACTTTTTCCCATCCAAAAAAAGAAGAGTTAGGAGAGTGCGAAAGTAGGGAAGGTACTTATAACAATTTCCCAATAACTTCCAAATCATTACAGTTTAATAAGACGTGATTAAGACGGCATTTGTATCAACATTATTTGCTTTCCTGAGAAACTGACTGAGGCTGACATATGGTTTGAATTATGAGGCTATAATTGTAAAGGGCTGAAACAGTGGTTTCTTTACTGTATGACTTCGAAAGATGAGGAAAGCTCTTACATTTTATTTTTCTCTTTCCGTCTTATTTCCCCCAGATTTCCTGCAACAGTTTGGCAGTATAATGCTCTACAACGTTGCTTTTTAAGGTTTCTTTGACTCTTTGACTTATCTAGAGAGAAAGTGCTTTGGTCCTTTTGAAAATTAACATATGATGAGGTAAAGGTCGATATACCAAAAGACAAAGCGGGACAAACAAATGAATACAAAAGCTGTTTGTCATAATTATACATATGGAGAAAAAGTGAATTACACTTGCAAAGGCGGTTGACAAGGCCAAAGTGCACTCTAGCTGGCAGTCATTTTATGGCTCCAGTCCTGAAGCAGATTTACTTAGATGACGTCAGTGGCTTTGAGCCAGATTTTCCTTTTTGGTGGCACTCTACATCGGCCTCTCTGAGGCCTTACTGAAACTGTTGAGCAGCAGACCATACTGCAACATTCTCTTTCTAGAACAGACTTTACATCAGGGCACAGAGTGACTGGAACCCAGCAGTATGGTAGTGTGTGAAGCATGCTATCCGATCACAGACACACTGATGTGACGATGAGTCCCTCCCCTGCTAAATGTCTGCATGTAATTACACATTTAACGACCCTGTGTCCAGATTAAATTACAGATCACATCTCTTTTACTCGCCCTACTCCTCTTGTTTTGTGCAGCTATAACAAAAGCAGCATCCTTTCATTTCATCAATTCTTCCCTTGATTAGATAAAGGAATGCTTTGTGCCATTCAGATTCCCACAAGGCATTTCTCAGACTCTTATCAAACCAGGAAATAGAAAATATTTGTTGGGTATGCGTAATTGTGCTTTTGACCAGTTTAGGCCTTTATTCCTAACAGCTGTTTCCATTTCTTAAAGAATGCAACAAATGTAAGGAGGAATTGAACAAGAATAGCTTTTCTGAAGAAAAGAAAATGTCTTCCATGCCAACCTTTACTACTAAATAAACACATAAAATGACATTGTGAAGGAAAACTTGTGGCACCAGCCCAAGTACATTCCCCCTGCACAAAACCAATACACTCAAACATCAAATGGTTTCCATGGCATTCTTTTTTCCTATGATAACTCTTAATTAGTTTTGACCGCAGATGGATTTTAATAGGAAATTATGTCTTAGTAGAATATTAAAACGACAGGACGTGCCTGTTTGCTTTGGGCTGTATCCCGCTACATGTTCACAATGCCCCATGACCACAGAGGGAAAAACCAGCTTGCTGATTGTAGATGCTGTGGTAATGCCCATTGTGTGGTTCATTCTTACCTACTGATGCCTTGTCTAGGTGAACATGATTACAGAACTATGAATGTATTTGTTGTTCACTTCAACATTTATGCTTAGTAAACGTTGAAGTACAATTCAAGGCCAGGAATTTCATGGTAAGAAGAAATCACTTATGTGCACAAATACACATACACACACCTACAATAACTCACACACACACACACACACTGTCCTACAACAGCTGGTGACTCAAATATGAAGCATATTAAATGCCATTGATAAGGTAAGGGAACAGATAGCTTATCGGAAGCATACAAGAGCCATATGGTGCCATAGCCAGTGCAGCCTGTTGCTGGCATAACAATGGCCTGGCCAGGACGTAGAGCCACAAGCAGAGAGTTGACAAATGGCCGTTGGCATGAAATCTCAGTTCATATTTGCATTTTTCCCTACAGGTGCAGAAAATGATCCAAGCAGATGTCAATGAGAACGGGCTTGTTTGCACTCAGCAGCTCAACAGCCTCGCACACTCTCAGTCTTGACAACAGGAAAGACAATGGGTCTCTCTCTGCTCCCAGAAGTAATCCAATCCACTCAATGCCTCAGTAATGCACATATTCTCTCCACATTGCACAAGTGAAAGACTACATTCTTCTTTTCCCAGCCCTGAGACTTCCACATTCTTAGGCAAAACATTACAGCGGTGGGATTTCTAAAAAGGCATGTGTATTCAGAGAGAGGTGGTCTGCGTACAACTACAGTACTGCATGTTGAGGTTCAAAAACTTTTTGAGAATTTTTTCAAGCTAGAATCCTTAGTTGCTACATCCATTTTTGAAATGATAAATTAATTATATATATACCCATTGATTCTTTTAATGAATTTTTACCCAATTTTTCATGATTACGATCTTGTCTCATCGCTGCAACTCCCCGGAACGGCGCTGTCTTCAACACCCACTAACTTAACCCAGAAGCCAGCTGCACCAATGTGTCAGAGGAAACACTGTTCAACTGACGTCCAAAGTCACCCTGCAGGTGCCCGGCCCGCCACAAGGAGTCGCTAGAGCACGATGAGCCAAGTAAAGCCCACTCGGCCAAACCCTCCCCTAACCCGGACGACTCTGGGCCAATTGTGCGCCACCTTATGGTCACAGCAGGCTGTAGTGACGCCACAACACTGTGATGCAGTGCCTTAGACCGCTGCGCCACTCGGGAGGCATACCCATTGATTCTTCAAGAATATAACTTATAAATGTGTCATGTTTTACTCCAATGTTTGTAAACAATGCAAATATAAAAAACACTGTATAGCCTCAAAACATAGAAACTGCACATGTCAAATTGAGTGCCAACAAATACCTGTCCGATGAGTCATTGGGGCTAAATGAATGTTATAACAAAAAACTATGTGAAGCTTATGTTCAGAAAAGGGGGAGGAAGGGGTTAGTAGGCTACAGTCTATCTGTGATAAATGCCAAGTTCAAAATTCCTGCAATACATCTGATATATATTATCGAATGCCTCTGTAGCATATTTCCATCATATACATTGACGTGATATTTTTGATTAATCTTATATGTTTATGTGATTGTATTTTAACATAACTTTAGATGGTATTACTTTGGAATAAGAGAAATTCCAGATAATTATAATAATTCTTTAATTTCACACACACTTGGGGTTCAACTGATATCATCTGGTAAAATGGGAATTCATAAGCCCACTTTCAAAAGTAAAAACTCATGGAGTCAAGCAAAGATAATGTAGGCGGCAGGTAGCTTAGTGGTTAAGAGCGTTGTGCCAGTAACTAGGTGAAAAATCTGTTGATGTGCCCTTGAGCAAGGCACTTAACCCTAATTGCTCCTGTAAGTCGCTCTGGATAAGAGCATCTGCTAAATGACTAAAATGTAATGTACTATTCTTGCACTTGAAAATGCCATGCAGGCTAATGTCCAACAGGTCCACTTGTTGCATAAGCAGAAAACAAAGCATCTATTGCTGCTCCTGATTTCCCCCCTGCAGCTTTACTTCTCAACATCTTGACATGTCAGGGGTTAAGTCTGATAGAAGTCAATCTGTTTAATTAGTAAATTATAATAGCCTAGTTAGAGGAATCAACAAATAACACATTGTATCTTGCTGGCCCCTATTTTCAAGAGAGACACACTGAAATATAAGATGATAATTAACTGCAAGAAAGGAGGTCTTTTCCCCAATCACACAATAGGGGAACTTGTTTTCAGAGCTGAATTCCACTCCATAGCAGAGAACTTGCACAGCCACAGAATACCATCATGCAGTTTGGTTTGTTTAGTTATGAATGAAGTGGATATCACCATGCATCGAAATAACCAATACATTTTACCTTATATATTCACCAACAAGCATATACCGTTATAATTGAATAGTTTACATTCTTTGAGATAATATAAACAACGCTATAAGTGAATTACACTATAATTACAAAGGCCTCCTCTATAAAATATATTTGCTTAAATGTCAGACAAACTATATTGGAATTGTATCTGATGGTGTGACCTTGATGACGTTTAGCATTTGGTTCAAGTGAGGGCAGTCAGGCTACATAACCTATTAAAATTAATATGTTTCAAAGCTCTGCAATAGCATCAGAGCACACCACTACATCCACATAGCCTACAATATATGGCAGTGCAAAGTTTCCCTCAACAAATTCATCCTTAAATAGCAACAGGTGAGCATCTGTGTAACATATAGGTAATTAATGTCTATTACGAAATTCTAAAGGAATAGGAAGCTCCATAATCTTCCTCAACCTTCCTTAATCTTGATCAAGACTTTCCTAAGATTAACTGACTAACGTTATAGGCCTATATTTAATAGGCGTCGGATCACACGGTTTCTTCGGATGCGATGAAACTTTGTAACACATATAAGTGGCCTTGGCTACATAACGCGACCCCCTTCCCTGTGATTAATTCAGATTTTAGCTGAGCAGGCAACAATGTATCCCGAAAAAAGGCGGATATGGAAAACAAGGATCGAACAGAGCAATGAAGCAGACATAAACATAGCTCAGATCCCACAATAGCCTACTTTTATGAATTTATTTTTGAAATAGTTCAAATCTATATTGAATTACCAATTGTTTAAAAAACAAAAAAGGACAAAGAAAGTTCAAATAAGAACTGGGTAGCAATGGTCGTTGTTTTTTTGCAACGTTTTAGTGTCCGAAAGCAAGAAAAACATAGCTTTGAATCCAAACAGATATCAAATGTTTTCATCCACTATCTCTACAACACCAAAATTATGTAATAACATTTTCAGATTATTTTGTAAATGCAACAGATTGTGCTTTATAAATTATATTATCTAAAAGTATGTTGCCCGGCCCGCTATTCTACACTATGAAGGCACAAGGGCAATATGTGTTTAAATGTAGGCCAATATCTGTTTAAATGTAGGCCATAATCTTCTACTGTCAAATATGATCAAAAGCTAATATCTTAAAAGACACATCTAATCAATTCGGCAACACTGATGGAGCTTGCCTATGATCGATTGAATCAATTCCGCATGTAGAAAATGGAATGCAAAGAATTTGATGGAATTTTTGTAGCCTAAACCTGATAAAAGAACGAAAAATATACTTACAGTGACTTCAAGGGACGATGGATAAAATACACGATCAAAGGTGTTGGAGCAACAAGTCTTTCAGCAGAATGTTTTTGCACTGCTCCGAAAATGTTCCACTGAAATCTCCAACTCCCGGCTGAGCCAACTAACGAGAAGAAAACAGTAACATTTTGATCCGTCATCTTGTCCAAAATTGTCATTCATAAAATAATGTACGTCCAATCGTATCCGGAATCCTGTTAGGAGTTTGAGGTTCATGCACTGGACTTACTGCTATATAATAGGGCGTATGGTCGGGCTTCTTTACAAAAATGTGAAAAATGTCAAAGATTTTCGTGTCAGACGAATACAACACTGAGTGGACAAAGTGAAAGCACCCTGTTGCAACAGCGACAAGAAACGGCAACCTAAAATCTCACCGACACACACTTTTATTGTAATATAAAAATATGCCCACTCATTCTAAAACCATACATTACTTCTTATTTCTAATGAAAGAAGCAACTTCATCATAACAGTGTTAGTCTGCAACCATTTTGCATATCATTAACTACATTGAAACTTACCTCAAACACCTCCGTTATTGTTATTTGTAATACAATTCGTCCCCCTTTGTTTGTCTAATGTGGGATATTATAGTTTTTGTAAACTGTGTAAAGTTATTGTTGTGTTTCTGGGCCAGCCGGATATGTGTACGTGAATCGACAGCGCACGGACAGAGATGCGAAGAATGCTCGGAATGAGACCAGGAATGAAATGAACGCGAAGAGCGAGTTTGCATTGGGGCGGAGCAAAGGTGGCGTCATCCCGAACCGAACAGCCCTAGATAGGAGGAACAAGGGACAAAAAAAATAAGAAGAATGACCTCACAGGACACGTCGAATTCAAATTGGTGGGAGAAAGAAGAGGGATTTTTTTTGTGGAGTTAGTTAATTCTATTTTAATCATCTACCACAAGGCTGAATAAAAGTACAACAAGTATGAGACCTTTATCACAACCATATCAGTCAGTAGAAATGTTGTTGCTTGATAAATATCAGACGTGAATACAACACTGCCATTTTTTATTTGACATTTCCACAGCTGGGACATGAAATGGAGCACGTTTAAAAACATTTATCAGGTTGAACGCCTCTCATACTTCGTAGCTGCATGTGTTGTAAATGTAACATCAGTAGGCCTTATATCTTCAGAACTATATCTTCAATACAGTATCATCTGAGACACAAGCAGGATAAAACTGTTGGCTAGACCTTGTGAGCCTGTGGAGAGAACCATTCCAGTGCCACCACACAACCAGCCGGAGTACTGGTAATATGGGAGAGCAGACAATCATAAGACATGTCAAAGACCATAGAGCAAGTCTGCTTACAGCAAACCTGGTTTGGGCTACATGTCTGATCATGTCCGTGCAAGCCATCCATTAGGAGGCTGTGTTTTGACACCAAATCTTATAAAGAGGGATCTATGAAGATGTATGGCTGACTTTTTGAAGACATCCATCAACACTTGTAACACCTGTCTGTGCATGTTTAGAAAAGAGAGACAGAGGAAGAGAGCGAGCGAGAGAGAGAGGGGGTGAAGAGCGAGAGAGGTGGGGTTTTGTTCCTGAACTGTAAATAATATCACACACACATGGATTGCCAGTCAACAACATCCTCATTTGCAGTTTCATTTCAATTGTGGTTCACTTCCATATTCCTTATATCAGGCAGTCTCAATTGCATCATTTTCGCGGAGCTCTACTTTAAGCTGTGATTCTTAACCACCGGCTGCATGTCTGCTGTCCATGGACCCCTTATCTTATCAGCTTCTCTCTTCTCCAGGGTGGTGTCTGTTCCCTCAATACCAAACTATTAACCATCAAAAGGGAGTCTTATCTATGCAAATGCAGCAAGTCCTGGAGGAACAAACCCTGCTAGCACAGCACATGTGACACCACCCCAACACCTGAGTACAGTCACAGCAGTGATTCATTCACAGCCATGGGGTCATCTGTCGACAGTGTTTCACAAGCTCCTTGTTAAATATTAGCCCTGCATATCCAGGAAGCCCACCGACATATCCCAGCATAATGGCAAACTGTAAAATGGTTCACAGCCTTACATCAGAGCCTGTTCTCATTGCCTTATCGGGCACATGAGTCGCCTGGCAGATTGCATCCAGGAAATGTGGCCATATGAAAATGTGTGTGTGTGTGTACCCAGTTGAGAATGCATTTGCGAAGGTACACTATTGAACCAACACTCATTTCAATGTAGAATGTGCTGCTATTCCTTATTCCTTCCTATGTGTAGGTGATAAAGTTAAACTGAGTTAATAGAATACATTTTCAATAGATATTACATGTCATAATGAAGCCAGAAAAGCATTATCTGACAGCATGGAAACCCATTTCTGTATGACCTGAATTATTTATTGGTGCGTGTGAAAACGTAATATCTGAAATTCTCGTGCCTCTCCGCTGGCAAATTATACCTAGACTAATCTTTGAATCTGTGTGCATCTTTGCAAAGGATCACTGCATGTGGTGAGGGGAGAAGATAGTGCTCAACACCGCTGAACTGTTTACCCCAAAACAGACATCGCAGGTTTATGTCCCCACCCCCCTATTCACACAGCCTTCAAACTCTTTTATGACTGGGTGTGGCCACAGAGCAATAGGAGTGGGGGTGGAATAAGGGAGGACAGAAACCTCACAGCAAGGATTTTAGTGGGGTGTTGGGGAGGGCAATCGCATAATGAATGGTCAATTGATGGAACCAAACAGATACGCCTAATATAACTGCAATTGTACCAAAAACATCTATTGGTATTTGGGCAGTGGACATATCCTGTTAGATTCTATTTAGCCCTAATTTGTAATAAATATGTATTCGTTCACGGATCATTGTTTTTATCATTGACATCTTTAAAAATGTTCTAATATAAACTAAAGTAGGCCACTTTTTTTCATTTCTCATTCACTGTTAATTACATAGGTCTTACCCCAGATATGAATTTGCGCTCCACTGTACCATTTGTCACTACAGAAGCATCCAGGGATAGCTGCCTGCTGCCTGACACCTGGGCAGAAAAGGCCCTACAGGTCTGGTGTGGCAGGGCTTTGAACTGGAGCCTTCTGGAGCCTCTGCTCCAAAGGAGGCCTGGGGTGCTGCTGGTTGGGGAGGATGGGGAGATGTTGGGGGGAGAGGTGAACCGGCCTGGTTTAGTTCACTTCACCGCTGCCCTGCCCTCCGACCTCTCCTAATCAGACGGCCCTGGGAGGCCAGGTGCAGACCATCACTGGCTCTCTGCTCTGACGGCTCAGCGAGGCGCACTGATTGGCTTTATTAGAAGATAAGGGAGGGGTTAGCAAGGAGCTGAGAATCACACTCTAGTAGAAAAAGCTCACATACAGTGGAGAGAACAAGTATTTGATACACTGCCGATTTTGCAGGTTTTCCTACTTACAAAGCATGTAGAGGTCTGTAATTTTTATCATAGGTACACTTCAACTGTGAGAGACGGAATCTAAAACAAAAATCCAGAAAATCACATTGTATGATTTTTAAGTAATTAATTTGCATTTTATTGCATGACATAAGTATTTGATACATCAGAAAAGCAGAACTTAATATTTGGTACAGAAACCTTTGTTTGCAATTACAGAGATCATACGTTTCCTGTAGGTCTTGGCCAGGTTTGCACACACTGCAGCAGGGATTTTGGCCCACTCCTCCATACAGACCTTCTCCAGATCCTTCAGGTTTCGGGGCTGTCGCTGGGCAATACGGACTTTCAGCTCCCACCAAAGATGTTCTATTTGGTTCAGGTCTGGAGACTGGCTAGGCCACTCCAGGACCTTGAGATGCTTCATACGGAGCCACTCGTTAGTTGCCCTGGCTGTGTGTTTCGGGTCGTTGTCATGCTGGAAGACCCAGCCACGACCCATCTTCAATGCTCTTACTGAGGGAAGGAGGTTGTTGGCCAAGATCTCGCGATACATGGCCCCATCCATCCTCCCCTCAATACGGTGCAGTCGTCCTGTCCCCTTTGCAGAAAAGCATCCCCAAAGAATGATGTTTCCACCTCCATGCTTCATGGTTGGGATGGTGTTCTTGGGGTTGTACTCATCCTTCTTCTTCCTCCAAACACGGCGAGTGGAGTTTAGACCAAAAAAGCTATATTTTTGTCTCATCAGACCACATGACCTTCTCCCATTCCTCCTCTGGATCATCCAGATGGCCATTGGCAAACTTCAGACGGGCCTGGACATGCGCTGGCTTGAGCAGGGGGACCTTGTTTGCGCTGCAGAATTTTAATCCATGACGGCGTAGTGTGTTACTAATGGTTTTCTTTGAGACTGTGGTCCCAGCTCTCTTCAGGTCATTGACCAGGTCCTGCCGTGTAGTTCTGGGCTGATCCCTCACCTTCCTCATGATCATTGATGCCCCACGAGGTGAGATCTTGCATGGAGCCCCAGACCGAGGGTGATTGACAGTTATCTTGAACTTCTTCCATTTTCTAATAATTGCGCCAACAGTTGTTGCCTTCTCACCAAGCTGCTTGCCTATTGTCCTGTAGCCCATCCCAGCCTTGTGCAGGTCTACAATTTTATCTCTGATGTCCTTTCACAGCTCTCTGGTCTGGGCCATTGTGGAGAGGTTGGAGTCTGTTTGATTGAGTGTGTGGACAGGTGTCTTTTATACAGGTAACGAGTTCAAACAGGTGCAGTTAATACAGGTAATGAGTGGAGAACAGGAGGGCTTCTTAAAGAAAAACTAACAGGTCTGTGAGAGCCGGAATTCTTACTGGTTGGTAGGTGATCAAATACTTATGTGATGCAATAAAATGCAAATTAATTACTTACAAATCATACAATGTGATTTTCTGGATTTTTGTTTTAGATTCCGTCTCTCACAGTTGAAGTGTACCTATGATAAAAATTACAGACGTCTACATGCTTTGTAAGTAGGAAAACCTGCAAAATCGGCAGTGTATCAAATACTTGTTCTCCCCACTGTAATTTCAATCAAACTATATAGAGAAATTGGTATATATATATATTTTTTTTATTTTTTATTTTTTTGGGGGGGGGAAATGTATCAGCTTAATATTGCAGATAGATTGTATCTTCTATCAATGTAATTGTCTGCATCACTTCCAATCCCCCATGTTTTTTTTATTTTTTATATATCTACTCCCCTTTATTACTTTTCAACCCCACCATCCTTTCCCTACTTGGAGTAAATTAGTGAACAACAATGCCCAGGCCTCTACTTCCGGTCTATACTTACTATCTACACCTTATGGACAGAGTTAATTTTACAATAATTCTATTATATATATATATATATTTTTTTTTTTTGCTCCTGAACTTCTTCTACTCTCAACCTCTCCGATCATTTTCATGGTGTCCATCCGGTTTGCTTCTATATGGCATATCTTTCTAACTGTGCTCCTTCCCAAAAGCTCCCAACATACAACCTATATACTTATTATGGACACAGTATGCTTACATTATTAGCTATCTTTGTTATTATTTGTTATTAGTCCCATCCTTCAACTCTATTCAATACCTCCCATCTATCTCTTAACACCATCCATATAGGATTTCTATTTGCCATATATATTTCAACCGTACTGTGATGTTTTACAAAAATTCTGAACCTTTCTATTCTCATTGCTTCTACAGATTGTGAATTTAAAATAATTTTTTTGCTAAAAGTATTATTATATTATTGACATAAGGTGGCTCTGGGTTAATTGTATCAATATGATCACTTACACTTAATTTGAAATCAATTTATCTTGCATAAAGTAAAATGTTTTTATGAAAATAAATAACAGAACGATTCCTCACCACCTGAAGGTTCAATTCCTATAATAAAACAGTATATCATAGTGTGTTGCCATTTTGGTGTTGCCATTGGCCAAAATTGGCCATGCGTTGGAGTTTGTTTGGGAACTATAGACCTTCAAGTGCAAACAAACCAAATGTGTTAGCAGATGCCATCTTGTGGTCACTTAGAAACAGTGCTTTGTGAACATACTAAGGAACATTGAGCGAGCTACGTATGTCGGCTACTACAGTATGAACAGCCATAGTAGAGCCGGAGCTCAGTCAATGACTTACACATCATAGCAAATGCTTTCTCTCTAAGGTCTAACTTCATATGACCTTAAAACTTTCAACACTGTACACAGCCTCCACTTCAAATTAACTTTCCATGACCAATCATTGTGATGTATTGAACAATGATGAATTGAAAACAATGAAGTGTGAGGATGTCATGATTTTCATGCTGAATACTAAAAGCTCTGAATTGATGATATAGACTCAAAGTTGGAAAATATATTTATCTGTGAAAATATAAATGAACACTCAATGACAATTTACCCCCAAAAAGTGCCTTGACAAAAGGCCAAATTGTGACAAAGGGCAAAACTTGAAGTACTGCATACTCCAGAAGTGAATTCAGCAAGCAGACTGAATTACAGACAGTGCAGGGGCAATTTCACTCCTTGTGAATTCTTACTCTCTGTCTGTATGTATGTATGTCAGTTCTCTCTCTCTCTCTCTCTCTCTCTCTCTCTCTCTCTCTCTCTCTCTCTCTCTCTCTCTCTCTCTCGACACTTAGGCAGTTTCGCTAGTCTCCAGGCAACAGCTGAGGTTTTGATGTCTAAATGTTTGTGCACTAAATGTCTCTTTAATTCAATTCCGTAATGCAGTGTTTGAAGATATGGATCAATGCCTGCTGCCTTTGATGGTCATCCTGGTACTCAGAGGCATGTCATTGTACCAATCCTGCACTACAGAAAACAACAAGGACCCCATCACATGATGCAGCCAACGTGGCCATGCAGATCCTTTCATTGTTGTCTCATCATAGAGGACTATGTGCTATTTCTGAATCACATCACATAGACAGATAAGTGTGCAACCATGTGGAGAACCTTTTCTTCTTTGTGTACAATTCCTAAAGGTACTGGGAGACCATTATACAGTAAGCATGTATCATACCAACTCTACCCTGCACAGCCTGCATTGAGAGAAGAACAGACCAGGCACTATCTTTATTCACAGATCTTATCTCTTCATAATTACACCCTCTGCAAGATCAACACAAACAAATGGATATAGCAAGGGAGAGAGTGGGATGAGTTAATCCATTTTCTGTTTTGTAGTAACCTGACACAATGTGAATAGAACAAAGAACAGCTACAGGTAGCCATAGGTTTGTCTTGGAATTTGATTACATTTGCATTTTAGTCATTTAGCAGACGCTCTTATCCAGAGCAACTTACAGTTAGTGAGTGCATACATTTTCATACTGGCCCCCCGTGGGAATCGAATCCACAACCCTGAGCTACACGGAGCTATTACCCCCCACAAAGGATATTAACTTCTTGACAAGGTAATTTCTTGAAGAGGTAACTGGTAACATTAAATAAGACACCTACGTCCTGGTCAACACATTATTAATTGAAATAGTGTTTTTCTTTCACAGCATTGCATGTAAAACAGATAGATTAATCTAAACCGAGCAAGACATTCCATCTACAAACTTCACTCTCTATTCAGCAGAAGGTATCTGCCAGTAAACCATGGCCATTCGAGAGAGATTATGGCATAACCGATTTCTAAAATGTGATTAAAACCAGATGGGAGTGCAGATTGTATGAGGCAGAGGGTTTTACGGTATCACACAAAAGCGTGTTTTTAAAGCAGCGTTTCATGTCCTGCCATCTAAAAAAAATCACTTTAGTGCTGCACATCTCTTTAGCAAATTAAGAATCTCTCCCTTTAGAAAAAATTTTAAAAGCAAGAAACAGGAATGATGTGTCTCTAAAAGTGATATTTATTGCTGCCTATCTGCTAATCCCTTGACCTGCTTTAATTACAGAAAACCCCAAAACTCTTACCACACATAAATCAATATTTTCAATCTATTGTTGAAATATGTGTGAACCATCACGGAAAGGAAAAAACTGATTGCACACAGGGAAAATGTCTTAAGCCATCTTCAGCATGAAATGTAACAAACCATCTATACAAAAGGAGTACAAGGTAAAGCCTTTACACCCATATGGTACAATGAAAAAAGGTGCTTTCAAGTAACTTCAATGAAGGACCAATTCATTCTTTCAGATCAGAATCCTTGGTTGCCAATCAATAGATGCCAACATAAAGTGCCAACCCTGTAATAACTATGAACCACTTATCAGTAGTATCACTCACTTCTTGCCTCACCATTTGTGTGTGTGTGTGTGTTTTCTCAGCATAAGAGCAGCTCTTACACTACGGAGGCAAGAGAGTATCATGGCTGTTAGTCGTGCGTAGAGGCTTATTTGATATAATGAATGGAGGGAGGGATGTAGAAGAAGCGATGGGAGGGTAATTACTTTAATGGCTGCAAAGGCCCCTGTTCAAGACACCTTTGCGCACAATGGTTGATTATGGATGGTCATTTCAGCTTTCTGATGAAAACACAGAGCTCTTAGTCCCTGGGCTTGACTGATAATAGCATGACCAGAAATGTGTCAGAACAATGGAGTACTCAAATACGTTGTCACATCCTCCCCTGAAGGTCCAAGCCTTCAGTTCTGGGCTTCAATTCATAGAAATAGTGGTATTTGTTAAACACAAAAAAAAACAGGATGAAGAAAACAGGGTCAGAGGTTATACAGTATAATGTATAGAAAGATAGCAACTCAGTTCACAAGAGAAATTACCAAGAGGAAAAACAGAAATATCAAGAAAACAAAGAACTGAGCTATGAGTATTTTATACTTTATTCGAAGACTCAAACAAGATAACTCACTCATTTCTCCTCTCACTCATTTCTGTGCTCAATTAAGTAAGTTGACAAACACACTAAAAGCAGCTTAACTAATCTTAAGTGTCTGTAAATTGAAATAAGTGAATTCCAACTCCTAAAGAGAAGCAATTTATAAAAAGAAACATGCTATATAGATCAAATCAGGCACAAAGAAATTCCATTGAAACTTCAATTGTAACCTTGTCATGCATTATGTTGTTACTCAAAGGAAAAATGTGACCTTCCTATTCGCAGCTAAGCACTTAGCAAAGCCATTCCATCAGTGCGTGGTTAGCAAATTAATTCATGAATTGCATGTAGTGCACCTCTGCTTCTCGGCAATACTGTAAGCTAAGTTCTCGTTGTAAAGCAGACACTTACACCAACATCCACAGTCCAATACAGTATTATTTGACTATGAAACGGTCCATTGTCAGGTGTAATACAAGTTGGGTAAAGTCCATCTATGTAAAGCCACCAAATCCTGACGGTATTTTCCTGTGCTCTTCTATATTTCACTTGATGATATAGCATATTAACAATACAGAGCATACAAGTTTTCATGGGAAGGAATGCCACAAGTTTGCTACAGCACAAGGCCCATTATCAAACCTGAAATTATTATGACCTTCAAATTAAAGTACACAAAGGAATCCATTTTGGTCAAACTCCCACACTACATTCTCAGCACTACTAGCTAGTTCTGTTCAATATAGGGTATGGTTTATCGTTTCAATTCATACTCAACAATTGACTTTTTGTTAAACTGTCACTGTACTGGGGTCTTGCTGTTCTGTAGTTTTAGTAAACACTGCACTGAAACATTACTTTGCAAACCGTTTTTATGAATAGATTATAAACAAATAGTCAAAAACAGCCATACATCATGCTTTGGATAAGTACAAAATATTTTTTGTGCGTACTTTACGTGGTCCCAATGCTTTAAGCACAACAATCAAAAACATTCTGAGCCAATTCAAATCTTCTTTCAAAAGATGGAACTAAATACTTTGATAAGCACAAATCCAGCTGTCATACATTCAATACATCAATATTCTGATCCTTCATGTAGTTGCAAGTGAATCAAAGTAGACTTCAAACGGTGTAGGCCCGGAATGACATGGGTAAGAACCATTCAACATGACAATGACTCAACAATAGGACGGCATAATCAATAATTCATTAAGTTAACCTTCAATAATACTGAAATATATGTATTTTCATATCAAAATACTTTACAACATACTGTGCTGTACTTGTGTTTTAGTGTGCCTTCAGCAGGACAAAGCTAACACAGGGGTGCTCTCCCTATTAGATGCATTGTGTTTGCCCTGAAATATACATCTAAACAGGGCATTTGCTTGATAGATACGTTGATATAACTGAATGAACGGTGAAGTACCTATCTTTATTCCACATTTCTGTATTTGGTGAAGAGGTTGTAGAGTACCCTCAGAGTAGACTTCAGGTCACAGTTCACAATATCTGCCAAAAGATCAGAAAAACCAAAGTCAGACTTTAGTCTGGGAAACATTTACAATAAAAATATCTAAAATGAGCCAGATTCAGAGCTGCGATTTACACGCTGTATGATACCTTCTTCAAACATCGCCTGTAATTGGAACCAGCTCCTGTTGCTAGCTACTGTATACTTAAGACACAACACCTATAAGATCTACATTAGCCCATTACATCCAGTGAGGCAAAACTGGAATCTTTCATCTACGCTATGAGGAAAGATGCATTATAAAAACAGATGTTGCCTGAGCCCCATGCTTCCATGAAGCTATGATTGCAGTGTGCTTTAAGTAGGCCTATTGCTATAATTTGGCATGCAACCACCTTTAAATCAAAGCTAAAGGGGAACACTCAATGTTACAGCCCAATGCAGTCATCATGGGCCACTCACTGGTGCTTGACCGTACCATTAAAACTGTTACAGGCCTCAGTTCAATTAACCCAACGGCCAAATGGTAATAGCCAGGGGATAAAAGTAATCCCACATCAAAAAGGGCAGTAGGTAGCCTAGCGGTTAAGTGTGTAGGACCAGTAAACCGAAAGGTTGCAGGTTCGAATCCCCGAGCCAACTAGGTGAAAAATCTGTTGATGTGCACTTGAGCAAAGCAGTGCCTGTAAGTCGCTTTGGATAAGAGTCTGCTAAATGACTAAAATTGATATTTGCTCTCTCTCTCTGTTGTTATGATTAGAAGGCATGCTCTGATATAAAGAGTGTTGAATGAATACTGCCCAAAGGGAAGAACATTCCCAACATTTTGTTGTTGTTGTTTAATCCCGAAAGACACAATTTTGAAATTCTGCTGTCACATATCTTTCTTTCAGAAACAATTTATGTGTACAGAATGAAGCCACACACCCTCTGCCCGTGGCTTGGGTTTCTCCAGGCCGCCATCTTGCATCAGCTCAAAGGAGAAGGTCACATTGTGCACCTATATAGGAAAAGAAATCCAGCATGAGCCATGCCAGTCCAGTAAGCAGCTCACTGTAAACTATTTGTAAGGGATGAAAATTAGTCTGATTTACAATGTAGCCTACCTTTTGGTCAAAATGCTCTGGCGTTAGGAAGAAGTTGACGAGAGGAACAAAGTAACCCTCAAGCAGTCCCATCAGCAACACCAGGTACACACCATCAGCAAACTTTATGACAGGTAAAACATACTAATAATGACCAGGTTCATCTTCAAATCATAAGCAGTTATATTCAAATGGAAACAAAGGAATCTCACCTGTGTATCCAATTCAGACACCTCCAGGTTCAACTTGTTCAAGTGCTTGTTCACAAAGGTGATCAGCGTCTGCAAGAAGGGCAGGTATTCAGTAAATGTAAATGTTACACAAACAATGAATACCGTCTATTTTTCTAATTAGGATGGAGACTTGCCTTTTTCACCACATTCAGCTTGTCTGGTGCATGGTCAAACAAGGTGTCAAACGCATCTCGCTCTGAAATCGAATAGAGGTTAAACCATTACAATAACAGACATCAGAATGTTCATTTTAGTAATATAGAAGGAATAAAATAGTAATAATGTAATGGCAAATTAACTAAAATAAATGTATGGTAATATGGCACATTTCTTCTTTCATTACAACAAAGTGAAAATGCTTACCATGTCTTCCTGATAGAGCCCTGCAAGAAAAGAGAACAATGTATTTCAGCACTGGTATCGTACTGTCTAATCACAGCGCTAGAGAAAAACATTAGATGAAACAGACAAGTTCAAATGAGAAGAAAAAATAAACTAGGACTTTGTTTAAACTGGAAAATATTAATTGAATGCAGATGGTCTAATCAAGAGGGCCAGGCAGGAAGACAAACAAAGAGATCTGCGTTGTGGTTCTATCCAAGGAGCGGTCCGATCAAACGCTGTGTGGTGGGCCTGCCTGGTGGACATGTGCCCGGGAGGCAGTGGCTTGTCTTCACGGTCCAATCTTCCTCGGCAGAGGCATGCTTTAGCAGCTGCTGCCTCTCGTAGGACAACAGCCCAGGGCCCCTCCCTCTTATCTCCAGAGCTGATTTGCACCCGTTGGACCACTATTAATCAGCTGCAGCTCCATAAAGCAGTGGTGGGGCTGGCAGGGGCAGACCCCTGAACCCCCCCTCCCCTCACTAAATCTGCCCATCAGCATGGGGCTCCAACTGTCCATATCGGCCCCCCAAGGAGTTGGCGTGTCCGCATTGTCTTTCCGCTTTAACGCGAGACCGGGAGAGGCCGTTCCATTCCCCTCATCAGTCCCTCAATTGTTCCAACTGCTTCAATGCCCAGCGGACTCATTTGCTGACTGATTTGTAAACAGATATTTACAGACGTGATTCACCCAATAATCACCTTGTTTTGAATGACCTTTCCAAGGCAGAGTACATGATTGTGTTCGGTTCTCATCCCTCATACTTATACCTCCATTACCTTTGAATATGGAAAGCAAATGATACAATTAACATAATCTTCACTGCCAAGTTTCTAAGGCCTTCTTTCCTTAAACATTGGCCTTCATTTTCTTGGCTGCCTCTATAAACAATTTTCTGACATTTTCTCTTCATCCCCCTGAGGGTCTGATAAAGGCCTTGTGGAAGACAGCACAAGTTGGGTAGTTTCATTGAGACATCTGTACATAGTTAGTTAAAAGGGACGACAGTGAAGACATACTCCGTGTTCCCTGTGATCTCTTCCTGAACCTGGCGAGACTGCAGGATCCCCTCCCGTTTCTGTGGGGAACAACAGACAATTGTGAAAATCGGAATTTTCACTCTATTTTTTTATTTTTAATTTTTTTTGGGGGGGGGGGGGTTCCCTTTTTGTGGTACAAAATGTAGCAGCAAGGGACTATACCTGTACAACCACAACTTGAATGGACACATGATCAGGTAGGCGGATGGGGGCACGGCAGTGCTGAGACAGCGCCACCAATAAATGGAGAATGGCCACGATGCTTTTAGCATGGACGGCTAGGGGTGAAAAGAAAGAGGGAAGAAATGAGAGGAATGTTATAGTACATCCACTGGGCATTGTCATTAAACAGATGATGCACACGCTGGTGTACTGGAGCAGGGTTTAGATAAGAAGAAATTCTATTTTTTCACAATTATCAAGATTGGTGACTCTCAGCTTTCACAATGCCAAGTTGAAGGTTAAACAAAGGTCAAAAACAAAACGATAAACTCAGTGTCAAGTATAAAATAAACTTGTGTCTTTGGGGTAGAAGTAATGTGCCTTTGTTAGAAACTGTAACAACCCTTTCCATTCTTGTTGTCTGGAGTGTCATGTGACTGATACATCAGGCTGCTTCTTGAAAGATGGAATTCCAAAATACATGTAAAATATGATAATTTACCACTAAAATATTGCATTTACTATTTAGAGAACCTGTATGGGAGGATATGAGTGAAAAACAAAGGGATTAGCTGTCCTTTGATCACAATCAAAAACAATCCTATTGATTTCCTGAAGTGATTTTAGATAATCTACAAAGGATAAAAAGAACAAAGAAAATTAAACTGTAATTTAAGAGAATTAGAAGGTTACAATACACCAAAGAATAATAAACCAATGGGAAAAAAACATGGCTTCAGCATTTCCTTAAAAAATAAACATTGAAAAAGGAAATAAGACAATGAGTTTTTTCGTTGACATGCGTCATGAGTACCGTGACCTCCCACCTCTTGAGACAGGGATTACTTCTATGGTCATAATGTCAGAGGGTCAGCAGGGTGCAGATTAGTCCAATGTGAACTTTGCCTCTGTGCCTCTCTGTCACCCAACAAAATGACCAAACAAGCATTACCTTATTACATCACCTTTACATTGTCTTTTACACACACCATTGTCATAATAATAACTTTGATCAACACATTCCAAAAAAACATTAACAAATGTATAGAATACAAGGGATTCGAATGAAACAGTGCTCTGTGAAACATGTCACCTACAGTCAACGGTCCATTTGATGTTTCTGATTGAGACCTTCAGAGTGTCGTTGATCTTCTCCAGAACCGTCTGCAGCTTCTGCTTCTGGGCTATCTCAGACTGGGTCACCTCAGCCACATTCAGCCTCTCACCCTCCAGCTTCTCTGTAATACAAAAATAAATAAATATGTTTTATTGTCATACAACGAAAACACAGGGAGGACCATCAAATCCAATTGGAATCAGTCAAATGCCAGAGAATAATGTGCTGCATTGCAAGCATAGCAGGGATGTTTTGGAGGGAATTAAATACTGTACCAAAGAGTTTCTGCAGAACCTGCCCATCGTATAAGTCCTCAGCCAGGTCTTTGACAATGATTCTCTCCCCCACCAGCACATCATTGATCCAGTCTATGAGTACCTGCATACAAAACATGATATGGAATTTAACAGGCACATACACACTGTACATTCATAAGGCACCCAATATTGCTTTCCAATGCTTTGATTGTGACATACAGCAGTTATTTTATATCTCACACCTTCATCAGTTCTTGCAGTTTGGGGTCATTCCTGGAGTTTGGGTCAACCATGGTGCGAACCTCATTCTCCTCTAGAACCACACACACACACACACAGGTTTAGAATATAGACAATGAGAGAGAGCACAAGAGAGAGCGAGAAAGTGAGAGCGTGTGTGTGTGTGTGTTTGTGTGCGATACACTGCAGGAGTGGAGATGGACGCCTTACCCAGCATGGTGTCCTCCGGGTCCAGCTCAAAGGGGATGGGGCTGAGGGGCAGGTTGATGGCATTCATCCCCTCCTCCTGGAGCTCAGACACTGCAGAAGCAGAGAAGCAGAGACCTTTAGTGGCCTGACTCAATGTGTGACAGGCTAATTATTATACAACTGTACTGAGACCTCCATTGAGTTGATGGGCAGGAAAAATGTGTCCAGCGGAGAAAATCGGAGGGCAAGTCAAATAGCATCAGCAACACACAATATTGGCCCTCATCATCTCAGCAGTAAAGCTCACATGTAGACAAATAACAGAGAGAGTGAGTCTTTCCTCTACTCACCTAAAGCTGTGCTCTACACCCATTCCACCCAATTTAGGGCTCTTTTCTTCAGGTTAAGCTGTGCTCTTCATGCCAGGTTGTCAGTATTATGGCACATTGGTCTTACTGGGAAGAGTTGGCTCACAAAGCATGTCTCTAATTATAACCGGTTATCTTTTGTCACGTTCGGGTTAGCCAGGAGAGAGAGATCTCAGTCTAGCTTTGATCAATAAATTGAAGCGCCTCATTGTAGCCAGTGATAATACTACATGGGGAGACTCCCAGAATGAGCCAATCACACCATTACCGTAAATTGGAGGAGAAGTGACAGAGTGTATGTCTATTAACTAAGCAGTCATGGTCAGTTGCTCTGATAGCTCAGACCATGCTGATAGCCATTACCTCTTAGAAAATAAGCTTTCTCTCTGAGACACATCGCCCCACACAGGACAAGGCCATGCTCTCCCTCCAGTTGCTAGGCGTTCATAGATCTAGGCTCGGTCTCACGCTGCTATCCTGAGCATCCGCCTCCTTCCCTGATCATTTCACTTACCTCACCTGGCGTCGTACAAATTGGCACATGTGGGGAATTCACACAGGTGATGTGACAACCTGACCGCTCTGCCTGGCCATGGTGCCAGTACTGCCAGTTCCTGTCCGGACCAGTTGATATGTCAGTAAGATCACTATAGCACTGATGCAGAGCTGCATAACATAACGTGATAAAGGCCTGCTGAACAAACTACGATAGTTTTTTTTCCGTTTCCTCCCAAACAGAGAAAGCACCCCCCTGGAGATGTCAACATCCTGTTAGTAATCAACACCAATACCTCCCTCTGCTGTTCAGGCCTAACCCACAGAGACAGAGATACCTTCCTCCTTCGTCACACTAAAAGAGCTGCATCTATTTGGTTCTTCAACAGATTGTTGAACCAACACAAAAGCATCATCTGTATAATGTAAACCTCTCTGTCTCTCTGATCTGAAAGGACAGCTCCTCAGTTCACAGGTAGAGACACAACATGGTTCACAATAACGCTCATATAATTGAAATACTGTATGTTGCTGTCATGGCAGTGGAGAGGCCCTCCATGGAACGTACCCCTACAGGACCAGGTTTGTCAGTATCAGTTCGGTATTTTGGTGAATGGGGCTCAGCTGCAGACTCACTTTCACATGCCCCTCTGAGGTAGGGTAGACAAATTATTTCAATCACAGGAGTATATATAGGGCATGTCTGTATCAAAAGATATGCTTCAAATGTAATTAATGAAAATGGGTCAAAGTGTCTTCCAAGAGACGTTATAAACAATAATAGTTCTTCAGACATTTAATCATACTTGATGCTTGCTCATTTACCAAAAAGATTCAACGAAAACTCAAGTGCTTGTCTAATTAATACTTAATTGAAGGTATGATTTAAATAAATGTGAAACTATGAAGGCCTTGGCAGCCTCTGGTCTGAACTCAGGCAGTGGTTGTGCTGGAGAGAGCATGGGACTTTTCCCTCCTTCCTTGGTGAAGACATCTGTGATGGAATACCAGCAGCCTCTTATCCTTACATGGCAGTAGTTCAGGATGTGTACTGTAAACACAGAGACACACAGCCTTCTCCTGCTATGGCTTGGACAGATACAATGTAATAAAACCCAAATAGATGCTGTCCACCTCACCAAAAACAAAATAATCTAAATTATTATCACAGTTATTTGATGATAGATGCAGACATCAAACTTGAAGAGGGTCTTTCAGTCACCATCCCCGTTGACGTATACAAAATGACGTCATGAAAATAGACACACCTCAGCAATTACAAGTAGGCCTATACTATTGCCGCGTTCAAAACAACTGGGAACTCGGAACTCGGAAATCTCCGACTTCACTCTTCATTGCGTTCAAGACAACTGGGAACTCGGGAAAAAAACGAGCTCCGACTGAGAATGTTTTTGAATTGTTAGATATACTGCACTGTTTGAGCTAGAAACACAAGCATTTCGCAACACCATCAATAACATCTGCTAAACGTGTATGTGACAAGTAAAATTTAATTTGATTTGATTTTAATGTGTTTTTTAACGGTCAACCAACTCGGAATTCCAAGTCGGGAACTCGGGCATCTTTCTAGAGCTCCGACTTTCCGACATGAAGATCACCGACGTCATGATTTGACCTAGTTTTTTCCGAGTTCCAAGTTGTCTTGAAAACACCATATAGCAATGTTTCTTAGCTTGTTTTCACGCAAAAACTGTAATTAATCTATTCAACGAAATGTTCAATTCTGAAATAGAAAACTGTGGAATGTGGCTATTTATAGCATATAGCCTACTGTAGCCTACTATTCAACAGGAATCATATTTTATTTCTAATCCTTTTTAGCTTTCGTGATGTCAACCTTTTTATGTAGATGCCTTAATAATAAACCAAATATAGCCTAATGAACGAACCTTCTTTTGCCTTTTTTCTTCTGGCCAAAGTTCCCCCGAGTTTTCCAAGGAAAGAGTCATCTTTTTTTCTTGAAGGTGGTGATTTTGGAGTCGGGGATTTGGGAGAAGAAGGTGATTTCTGTGGCGAAGAAGCCATTTCTAGTTTATTACTAAGTATTCAAGCTATTGAGACTGTGTTGTAGCCTATCATAGAAACAACTTTCTGCTTGTCAAAGTTGACGGAATAGCCAACGACGGAACCGGAATTCCAAGTATTTGCGCAGCCATCCGACGTCTCCCTGTTATTTGATTCCCGTACCAGTCCCATTCCCACCCACTTTTCATGGATATAGGAAAAATAAGCAAACAGGAAAACACAACGCAGCAGCCTGTCCAGCTATGAGGAATATCGGTATAGTGAAGCAAGAACCGATAATATAAAAGAATCAGAGGGTTTTCGATCCTATTCATAGGAAAATTAATCCAGCGAAATTATCAAACGTATTTTTCCTTTGTTTTTCTGCTATCCAGGTTTTTTTTATTACTTTCAGCAATATAATTCTCCATCAGTTTTCTTTTACTTATGCTAAACATGAGTTTCCATGGGGCTAGAACAAGGCCAATATAGGATATATCATCAATGATCTACAGCACACTTATTCTGCAGTCCTAACAAGGAGTGTAACAAACTTGTTCAAGGACCCCCATCCTTAGTGGGGGAGAATGGGTAAGACAAGGCAGCTGACTCAATCAGTGTTGAGCCAGATCAATACATTATTGCTTATTTACCACAGACAGGATCAATCAACTGGCTTCCTTGCTTTGTTGCCTCGTTCTGCTAATGATCTGGTGAACTTGGTCTAGCTAGCACAGCTGACCAGGCAAGTGATGAGAGCTGTTAGCAAATCAATTACATTCAAGCCTCTACTTGACAACACAGGCCTAGACATTGCTGCCACATTATTTACCTCCAACATTTTGGAATGTAATCAAATATGCAGATGATAATAAATACATTTTTGTGTATTGTTTTTTCAATAATAGTAACATACTCTTGCTGTCTAGTTTTATGAAAAACGCTGGGTTGACAAAAGGCCTATTCACAGTGCAGCCCTTTTGCCCTCTCTTTTGATACAATTATGTGAACAAAGCCATGTAAACAAAATGCACAATGGCCCTGGCCTTGCGCTGGGCTGTCATTAGAGGAGATATTTCCCATGCAGTACTGTTGGACTATCTGTGGCATGGCCCTGGTGCAGACAGTGAAGAGCCCCTCTGGCCTGGACGTCTGGCCTCAGACAAGGGGCCACTTCACCCCAAGAGCTCTAACATTGAGTTTGACCCATCTGACCAAGCTTTCAAATGCATTTCACTAGACTGACGTTCTGTTATTTGACAAGAGATGGACAGATATGCTCATAGCAGCTTGTTTTAAGGCAGGCTTTAAGAATTACATAATCAAATTGACTGATATTAGCACTCAACTGATATGACTAAGAGCATGCTTACCAACTTATATATTTTTCTTCTGCCATCAGGAGTTATACAGTAAAAGGAATAGAAGTCCTACATACAGTATTTCTCCTGAGACATGATTTATAATTAACACTTGTAGCTATTACTCTTCTGAGATATATTTACTGTAACAATGTGTTTTTTTGCTGGGGGAACATTTGTTCCATTTAAGGGAATGATTTGGAAAGTGCTAAGATAATGAAATTGTGCATTTTTTTTATTTATCCTCTCCACAGCTTTCTATTTTCATTGCCGCTCACATCTTCTGTAATTTCACTGCAATTTCAGCCTCAGATTGCTATTCTTTTTTAATGCCAATCATTGTTATTATATAACCTGTGTGAACAACTGTTTTTTTCTATTTAAGGTAAGGGCATTTACATGAAAATATGAAATGCTCCCAGGGTCAGTCCATAGTCACATTGTAGTCCACGGGGATGAGCAGAGAGGACAGGCAGATACAACAACGAACAGTGACCTCTGCAGTGGATTCCATTTTATAGCATTATTCTACCAATGCCCCTTGCTGTGCCATACTCAGTTCTGTGAAAGACAGTGAGGGGTAAGAGCAGGGCCACTTGACATATGTTTTGTGTGACTGAAACCTCATATCGGTCTTTGCTCTGCTGTTAGAGATACATTTATTTCTGAAATCACATTCAACATGTGCCTGCAGCTTCTGTTGTGTTGATCACATGCAGAGGTGGGAATGTAACTCTTGAGACTAGACACAATTAATGAGAGAGATCTGTGATAGGGCTTGTGTGATTATTTGTCAGTGCATGTGTTCCCCATGGCCGTGTCAGCTCTGTTAGATTTTTCCCCTGTGCTGGAAGGATCCTGCCGTGGAGTGAGGCATGAGGAGCACGTTAGAGAGGAGGGGAAGCACTGAGCCCACAGCCCTCCTCCTTACACCTCCACATCCCCTCGACCTCGGCATCCGGCCTCCTCTGTGCCTCCTTTAACTCCCCGCTGTGGTCAGCTCCACAGACACAAAGAATAACAAAGAATAAAACCCTAAAATGCTCCCCTTCCTCTCACTGAAGTCCCACCTCTCTATCCACCATCCAGGGCCATGCACCCTGTCACCCTACACAATGGACTACTGTCTCATCTGAGCCCTTACGTCATGAGTGCGGCTCGCAGGTGGACTCCCAGAACACGCTGATCATAACGTACTGAATTAACAACATGCCTCTTGACTGATACACTGCTGTTATTTCAAAACGTTGCCCAGGTTAAGGACTGTCAAGTTCACAGGCAGAGGACACCTCAGATGCAGCAGTGACACACACAAACACTTGTGCACACATCAAAACAGACTTGAGTTATCACTGTGATACTTGACTTGCCCTTCATAACTGGTCTAAGTTAACCCCAGCTCTCACCAATTCCATCTCCAGGCATTAAATGCTGTGTCCATGACAGACAAGTAATCCAATGCCAAAGAGATAATCTGTGCAGTTTGGTTGGGCTAAATGCTTTTAAACTGCATCTCTGTTCTCTTCAATTGCGTAAACAAGGAGTGTGTGCTGGGTCTAAATGACTTTGCATGATTTGTTCTCAGCCAGTGATTGAATTTAATATCACTAGCCAGTTAATAGGCAGATAACCCTTAGGTACTGTACTATATAGCATCTGGTACCTCCACTTGCCCAGACATCTGTTCCATGTTAAATAACTGACGTCAAGAGATGTGGTTATACAAAATGTATAAAATAAATGAATAGAAGCGGTTATCACAACTGATAGCTAGCTATTCAGCAGGTTCCCAAAATAGAAACTGAAATCTTTAATTTCCTTCAACTGATAGACTTCATTAGAATCTGGTTCAGCAATGATCACATGTTGGTTCTGACAGGTTGGCACATGGTCACATTGTTTGTCAGATTGAGATGTGACTGAAGGTCGTGGTATTCAGAGCACCTTAACCTTTCCCTTGGGAAGATAATGCAGTCTGTCCTGTACAACTTGGCCTGTTTGTCACCGAACTGCCTTATCTAACAATAGAGAGGTGAGCCATATAATGGGAGCCAAACACTGGGGATCAAACAGACCCTCCCTTGAGCAATACGATTATTCAGGCGAGATTTCATCCTGTTGTAAATGACATTAAGCATGGAGCAGCCAGTGTGGTCTGATAGGAGAGATATCAAATCAGCCACTGTGCATATTGTGATACCAACATAAACCTGCCTGAAGCTGATGGTAGAAATGGTTCAGTGAGCTGAACAAGTGAGAAAGTTGGAGAGAGAAAGAGGAAGAAAGTGTTCCGATTCTATCGGTATGCTGTAGGCCTTTGTTCTTTTAAACATGTTTATGCTGGCCAATGCCTGAACCCACATATTAAACAATTACATAGAGGCATTTTTGGGTCATTTCCATGATCCCTTGATATGAGCCTCTTTCTAAACAACAGTGCTCTCTAGTGATTACCTGTTCCAATGACATGTTAGAGGACATGAAATATAATCAGTAGGATAGAATCATTCAATTAAACTGTTATGAGCTGTAGTAGATGGTAGTTGCCAACCCGTAAATGACTCATAAAAGTGATCAGTTAATAACTTAGATAACCTCATTTGACCCTTTTAAAGTTTATTTTTGAGATTGTTGAGATCACAATAGTCACTGTGAGAACTAGAGTCCAGAGGGTATTGATATTGCCTAGCAGAGCTGCACAGCAACGGGTGATGACAGAGGAGGAAGGAAGGGGCAAGAGGTACAACAGGAAAAGGAAAAGGTGGAGACAAGAGAGGAAGACCCTCACAGACAGAGAGGCAGACATACAGTACAGTGGCAGAGGAGAGACAGAGTAGGGGAGAGTGAGATACACAGGCACTATATATTAATGTCTCATCACCCTCCCTCTCCTGGGACAGTGACATAGATCAGGGATCAGACTGAGGGGAAGGTGTGAGTCAGAGTAGAAAGTGGAGCCATAGCACACTGTTATTGAAAACAGTGATTCCGCCAGTGGGTGTCATCAGAGGCTCAAAGTTAATCTCATCCAGGTCAGATAGGAAAAACAGTTCTCAGTCCCTTAACCATCCACATATTAAACATTTCAGTCATTTAGGAGACACTCTTATCCAGAGCAACTAGGGTTAAGTGCCTTGCTCAAGGGCACATCGACAGATTTTTCACCTAGTCGGCTCGGGGATTAGAACCAGCGACCTTTCGGTTACTGGCACAACACTCTTAACCACTAAGCTACCTTCTGCCCATATGACTATAATCAGTCAGTGATTTACAAAGCACAGCTGCTGAATAGAACATTTCATGTCAAGGAGGTCAACTTTAATTGACTGTCAAGAGAGTGTGCTACTTCAGTTGAGTGCAATTTACCTTCGCAAGTAATTGTTCTGTAATTTCTGAAGACATTAAATAGCTCAAATACCACTTGAAAAATGTAAGCTTGCCCCTGGACAAAACTGTATTTTTCTTAAAAAATGATTTTACACATTCTTTACAAATCATTTATTATATTCTGTCCTATTGATCACTCAATTACCAAATAATGTTAGCTATGCACATTTACCCTTGACTTGATAGCTCCAATGGCGAAGGTAAAATGGTTGGCATTTCTCAATTGACAATCTCACATCTATGCTTTGGGTTGAATGCTCTGAAGGCAGCAGATGAATAAAGTAGAATACCTACTTTATTACAACACAAAAGAGACACACCTGTATGTCTCATGATTTATCTCACTGAAATACATTGCTTTTACAAAACTCCATTATTATTTAGTCAAGAAAGTTGCTTTTAAACACGTGGCCATCTGTAGACCTTTTGATTTTTTTAGGGGTCACATTTCCTCAGCCTCTCCCTGATCTCTGCTGTACTGGAGGTGGGAGTGAGGCACAACCTGCTGACCCCAGGAGCTTTGATTGCATCACAGCACACACACCACTGGTCCGTCACACTGTGTGATGCAAAGTTTCTGAACAAAATATCTAGGCCCGTCCAGGCTCGGTCTAGCAGATGTCCCAGGTCAACAGTATACTTAAAGTTGATGTTTGGTTTGGAACATTTCCCTCAAATGTTTGTGTGAGAGGCTCTGAGGACTCAGAGAAACAGACATTAGGGATTGCAAGTGTGTTTGGCTGAAGGGTCTTTTGGTTTCCATGGTGATAGGTTGAAGGGACAAGTGGATGATACTAGAAAAAAGAGTGCTTCAATAGTCTGTACCTCTGTTGTGATTACATTAAATCAAGCTTTCCCCTTAAAAGCAAAGCTAATGGAAGGTATTGGATACTGATGATAATGCAGCCAGGGACACATGCTGTGGCAGCTAGTATAATACATTGATTGTATGACGTTTCCTTTGAAATAATTATATTCTTTATAAACAGTACACACAATAAAAAAACACTTTAAATTCCAAAGTAGAAGCTTAAAAAAAAAAAAGTATTCTAGTGGTGTGGGGTGGCATGTAGCGTAGCTGTTAGAGCGTTGGGCCAGTAAGTGAACGGTCGCTGGTTCGTATACCCGAGCCGACAAAGTGAAAAGTCTGTCGATGTGCCCTTGAGCAAGGCACTTAACTCTAATTTGCTCCAGGGGTGCCGTACTACTATGGCTGACCCTGTAACACTGCACCTATCTGGTGTACTGTATGTGACAATAAAACATCTTAACCAGGTATGATGAGAGATGATTTCATGGCTGTTGACTAAGATGAATATGGAGAACTGACTCCCTCCTGTGAGAACCATATCTGGCAGAACTACAGTGGGCTGGCTGGAGAGAGAGTTGTATGGTTTGACATGTCCCCTGTGACCTCATCACCAAATAATCCTTTCTGGCTCTCACGGTTCCAGGAACCCATCCAGGAACATGTCTGTCTGGCCTGGGGCCTTATCAGCACTGGGACAGAGGGACTTAACCCGTCCAATTCTACATTTTAATTCAGGAGACATGGTATGTAGACTAAATGCTCTGTAAGGGGAGTTCATGTTTAGGGTTTACTTTGAATTGAATACTGCGCCTGTATACTATGTGATGCTGAACGGCTTGACTTAAACATGCTACCCCTATTTGTACTTTTCTATGTGCCATATCAAACCATGGGGAGAACAACATTGTGATGTATGAAAGAATGACAGAAACTGGATCAGTATGACAAATCACTCAGTTCATTTATTTACATGTGTTGCTTTAGAACATACATAAAGCAACACAGAATCTCCATGAGAAAAGCAGGCTGCATTTGAAGTCCCATGATACATTATTCAATGTATTCATTCAAGACAACATGAGTTATGAACCTGTTGGGAGATGAATTCCCTTCGTTTGTGTGGGTCAAGAAAAAGTTGTCCTGGGTGACAGCTTCTAGAAGAGAGAAGGAGAAAGAAAGAAAGATGGCAAAAGATGGGAGAAAAGGTGGTATGCCTTTACATGACAGAAAGCGGTCTGTCAATCTTTCAACATGCACTTAGGAAGACCAAAACAAAAAAGACAGTCTCTTAGAAGGTGTGACTTTGAACATTATATTACAATGTGTTTCAACCTACTTTACCCCAATAACAAGTGTGTGCTGTAGTTATGGTTCTGCTGGGAGTGCAGATGCAGACGAAATAGAAAAATCCAATGCAAAAAAACTGCAGTCTGTCGCTCAAACACACAATGTTCTAAAGGGGTTAGAAGCATGTCTTACTTGTGTGTGGAAGTGCTGACAGTAACTGGGACTAATCTGACCAGGCATCCACTCCAAAACATTATTCACAAAACCATGTGACCATGCAGGTGATCACCTTCAGAATGGCATGTCTCCTAACCAATCAGGAGGCTCATCATCAGAAAGTTGAAAATAAACTTCAAGTGAACAAGAGGAGAAATGAAAGGAAGGAAATATAGTAGGTTAGAATACAGAGAAAAATCAGAGAAAGGATCAAATCCAGTTAAAATGCATAGAAAGTTTGTAAATGTTAGATAGTCAAAGAAAAGCATTGAGAAATGCATGAGAATGTCCTATTCAACAACACACAATTTAGCACTGTACAGTGTACTGCATGAATGATGTAACTTCTGGTTAGGGCTGAAAACACTTCGCATTTTTAAAGTGCAAGAACTGTATCTTTGGAATTTGTATTGGTAGTAAAGCTGAGATCCTGATATCATACTTAACATTGTTATTAACAGTGAGATTAGTGGCAAGCACATACACACCACAGCCTTCAAACATAGCCTGTGTTATCATGTCAGATTCTGTCCTCCTGAACAATTCCTTTCAGCAATATTCTTTACATTATGAAAAACATATTTAAGTGAAATAGACTTGTACAAAATAACAAAAATGAAGAAAACCTCCTCTATTACAAACATACAACAACTCTTTAGAAGGTTGTCCCTTATTCCACCTCATCATACAGTAAATTGAATTTGGCCTTCCATCTGTTTCACCAAAAGGTGGCAGCAATGAGTGAGCATTAAACAGTCCATGAACTGGAGTAGTAAACCAAAGCCCATGGCCATGAAACTTCTTCCACTTTTTAAGTACAACGGACAATGCATACTGGAGGCACTGGGCCAAAAAAATAAGCAATAAAAGTTATCATAATGTGTAGCGAAAGTACACTACGGTCATGGTGTCATAGGAGATCTTACAATAACAATGTTCAAATGTAAACTTATGTGTCAAACAATACTGAAATTGAAAAGAATATGAGAAAATCTGGTCGAGCACAGATCCACGTTGGCCCCCGACCCCGACCTGTGAGTTCAGCAGGGTTTAGTAAATGTGCAGTGTCAGCACTAGTCATTATCCAAGGCCTGGACAATCATTAGGCAGCCATTAACTCCCACACCATTCATCAGGCATCAGCCACAGGCCAAGGTAGCTCCCCAAGTTAAAGTGCTTCAAGTCAGTCTTTTCATTTAGATTACTTTTTCCACACAAAAAATCTGTCATAACCTGAGTTAAGCCATGTAAAAACTGGCTCCATTTTGACAGCCAGTTGTTGAAAGACTAAACTCTAGAGCAATATAGATTGAATGATTTCAGCAGTCATATCAAACACATACTGTAAATTATTTAGACCACCATGAAACCATGTACAGTACATTACCCCTCATGATAAAGAACAATATAATGTTCATGAAAAACTATCACACGTTTAACAAACCAAGCTACTGCTTGGGAAATGTTATTTGTTCTTTGGTTGGTGTAGGACTAGATCTAATGCACTGATAGCTACATATTCTGTGAGAAAATATTAACAAGGTGCCTGTACACATGGTCAAACGGTAGCTTGCCATCATATGACATGGCACAAATGCAAGATACGCCAGTTAATGTTCGGCCAGGCTTCAGACCCTATTGCACGAGGGTTAGGGACAGGGTAAGGATTAGGCTTCCCTCCCTGGTGGGCCTCTACATGAGCCTGTGGCCCAGGTGTTCCTCCAGCCACAGCAGTAGGGGCTGGATGGACTGGGAGACAGGCCCGGTCTCAGAGTACATCTGCAGCAGCACCTCCTGGAGTATGAACAGCAGGGGCACTCCCAGGCTCAGCAGCTCATACAGGAAGGCATAGTCCTGCACATTGGCCCTAAGGTGGAGGCCCATGGCCTGGGCTGTACCATGCACCCAGCGAGACAGGCGGCGGGGGGAGTCACACACAGCCCGGGTCACACTCAGGGGCCAGCTCAGGCTCTTCCTCAGGCGGGAGCTGAAGGTACCTGGTGACTGGCTCTGCAGGTCGTCTGTTGTGTCACCGTTGGGAGTCCCTGATCCCTCCTGAACCCCGGCTCCATTCTGACCCTGAGGGAGAGACCCATTTAGTCACAAAGACGTCACACAAATTAACATCAAAATGACAATGGGAAGTGGATGATTGAATGATCAAGAACAATTACCAGATGTGAATTGAATGTCCTTCGATGGTTCATTCCATTTTTACGTTGTGTGAAGTGCAGCTTGCAGTATAACTTGCCTAATTGAACATGACCAAAAGAGGATTTAGAAAAACAAGGTAAGAAGCTTGTTGACCTGTCTTTATAAGACAAATGGGCACATAAACAGTTTATTATCTCTACCGGGCACAGCCAGAAGAGGATTGGCCACCGCTCAGAGCCTGGTTCCTCTCTAGATTTCTTCCTAGGTTCCTGCCTTTCTAGGGAGTTTTTCCTAGCCACCGTTCCACTACATCTGCATCGTTTGCTCTTTGGGGTTTTAGGCTTGGTATCTGTATAGCACTTAGTGACAACTGCGGATTTGATTGATTGATTGGCTGATTGATTCATTGATTGACAGTATACGAACATCTAAACCTTAGTGTTTGGAAACACATACCCTGCTCAGAGTCGAAGGCATGGCCTCCCTGGCGCAGGGCGGAGCCACAGGTGTCACAGCGAAAGCACTCCCTGTGGAAATAAAGTCCCTCAGCACTGATCCTCTCCACCACGTATACACGCTTCTGACAGGAGTGACACTTGTCACCAGAACCGGGGAACTCCCTTCGCAAGGAACCCTGGGAAACAGAACAGACAGACAGTGCTACAAACGTTGTCAGCACAGCAAATTATGATAATGGGGGAGTGATGCACAATTTTGACCCTAAAAGGCCTTATGGCCGAGTTTGGCCTTTAGTTCACAAAGTATAATGAGTCATTGTCCTGCAAAGAATAATCATCCCAATCCTTATTTGACACAATCTCTCTTCATCTGACTCGGCGACAGGGCCTGGGACATAGTCTATGTTCTTCACCCAGATAAGAGCTGTTGTTCAAGGCTGGTACAGTCTGAGTGGCTGTATGCTCAGCCAGACATGCTTACCGGAGACAGAGGTGGAGAGGCTGGGGGTGAACAGGGGGTGGAGGCTTTAGGCCTGTGGTCAGTCTCATTGAGGGTGACCAGCTTCACAGCCCTGGCTGCTATGGCCAGAGACACCTTCCCCACCGTCCGCTGACAAGCAGCAAGGAGGAAAAGACAGGAGGAAGACAGGGAGGAAGAGAGGAAGACAGAGAGGAAGTGAGGAGGAAGAAAGGGAGGAAGAGAGGAGGAAGACATGAGGAAGACAGGGAGGAAGAGAGGAGGAAGACAGGGAGGAAGAGAGGAGGAAGACAGTGAGGAAGAGAGGAGGAAGACAGGGAGGAAGACAGGGAGGAAGAGAGGAGGAAGACAGGGAGGAAGAGAGGAGGAAGACAGGGAGGAATAGAGGAGGAAGACAGGGAGGAAGACAGAAAGAGAGTAAGAATAAAGGACAGAATGATGAAAGCAAAAGTGATAGTTCACATCTTAAAGTTAGGATAGACAGGCAGGCAGGCAGGCAGGCAGGCAGGCAGGCAGGCAGGCAGGCAGGCAGGCAGGCAGGCAGGCAGGCAGGCAGGCAGGCAGGCAGGCAGGCAGGCAGGCAGGCAGGCAGGCAGGCAGGCAGGCAGGCAGGCAGGCAGGCAGGCAGGCAGGCAGGAGCAGGCAGGCAGGCAGGCAGGCAGGCAGGCGGCAGGCAGGCAGGCAGGCAGGCAGGCAGGCAGGCGCAGGCAGGAGGGAGGCAGGCAGGCAGGCAGGCAGGCAGGCAGGGCAGGCAGGCAGGGGAGGCAGGCAGGCAGGCAGGCAGGCAGGCAGGCAGGCAGGCAGGCAGGCAGGCAGGCAGGCAGGCAGACAGGCAGGCAGGAGACAGGCAGACAGGCAGACAGGCAGACAGGCAGACAGGCAGACAGGCAGACAGGCAGACAGACAGACAGACAGACAGACAGACAGACAGACAGACAGACAGACAGACAGACAGACAGACAGACAGACAGACAGACAGACAGACAGACAGACAGACAGACAGACAGACAGACAGACAGACAGACAGACAGACAGACAGACAGACAGACAGACATGTCTGTCACTGTGCTTCACTGTGCTTACAGTTCAGTACAACACATTCCATCAAATTAATTTTCAAGCAATCACACAGTGATTTGACTACTTTATTCTCTGACTAAGGCAGCTTTTGGGGAAATTAGTCAAGTTATTTCATCAAAATAAGAGGAGACTCAGCTCAAACATATGGCCACGGAAGAGGAGGGAAGAGGAGAGGATTTTCAGGAATGTTTTCTCATTATGGTTTGCTAGTGGGCCTGTCTGGATGCTTCAGATTTTACTCTGCACTGACTGCACGGCGCTGGCTCAAACTGATCAGAAATCTGTGGACTGGGATGGGCATTCTAACCCACAAAGTGCAGCTCCACAAAAATACATTCAACCTTAGCATGAGAGGCCCCAGAGTAGCTAAAAAACATCTCACATGCTTCTTGCATGCAATACCATTGTGTCTACATATGTCCTTTGTGATTTAGAGGGTAGTACAAGTTACTTTAGCAGGCATGTGGCGCTGGGGGCAAAATACCTGTTTGACGTTATTAAAAACAGGCTCTGGCTTTGGTTGGAGTATTGCAGTGTGTTGTTGTTGGGATACATGTGTGGAGCCACTGCTGTGACACTGAAACAGCAACATGACTGTGATGTTAATAACTACAACTGTAAGTTACATGCAAATTAGATTAGAAGTTAAACAAATATATACTTCTAAAATATATATAATTATCCAGATTACATCATGTTTAAAATCAAACAGACAGCACATCATTTTGGGTTTCTCTGAGAGGCAGCAGGCTCTGCAAATAGAAATTATGTGGCCATAAATAACCTCCCAAGTGGCGCAATGGTCTAAGGCACTGCATCGCAGTGCTAGCTGTGCCACTAGAGATCCTGGTTTGAATCCAGGCTCTGTCGTAGCCGGCCGCGACCGGGAGACCCATGGGGCAGCGCACAATTGGCCCAGGGTAGGGGAGGGAATGGCCGGCAGGGATGTAGCTCAGTTGGTAGAGCATGGCATTTGCAACGCCAGGGTTGTGGGTTCGATTCCCACGGGGGGGGGGGCAGTATAAAAAATAATGTATGCACTCACTAACTGTAAGTTGCTCTGGATAAGAGTGTCTGCTAAATGTAAATAGTGCCATGGTTTGGAACTCACCACATGTGACTCATTCAAGGGCTCTCTTTGCATTTCTTTCTTACAAAGCTGCATATCTAGTCCCCCAGATTGACTGGTCTTTGATTTTCCATGAAGAATGAAGGAATTAGAGGAAATATAGAAGAAAAGTTAGTTGAATAGTTCAGTGACAGATAAGGGATAGATTAGTGCATCAAAATAATAGTATAATGTTTGCTCTGACATTAGGGGATATGAGTTTCAGCATGACAAAGACAGATGGTGAGAAATGGATGTGCTTGATTTCACCTTGTGTTGGAGTAGAATGGATGAGGATGAAGAAAAGGTTTGAGGGGCTGAAAAGGTAGAAAGGGTGATTTCTGGACAAATGAGGGAAGTGACTTTAGGAGTGGGAGCAGGGAGGATGGGAAGAGAGGGAATGGTCTGTTCAGCAGATCCAGACTAGGGTGGGAATGGGAAACAGAGGTTTTGGAATGGAAAGTCAAAGAGGGAGAGGATTGTTAAAACAGAGATTGTGAGAATCAGATAGGTTCAATGATAGTTGGCATGCTCAGTTTGATGGGCCTCAAGCCTACAGCACCTGGTATTCCATGGCACTCTACCATCATGTTGACCAAGCCTCAACCTGCTTAGTCTCAACTCAAGAACACTACATGCCATGTTGACGTCAACTCAGTTATAGTGCTATAGATTAAAGATGTGAAATATCTCTGCATGATGAATATTGAATGATCACAGAGGTTTTAGCATGACACACAATGATAGGGACACATACGGATGCTGAAACACAGACATGGATGTGGTTATTTTTACCTGATGTTGAAGTACACAGGAAGAGGAGGAAGAGGAGGATGGAGAACAGGTATGAGGGGGTGAAAATGTAGAAAGGGTGATTTCTGGACAAAGTAGTGATGAAGAGATTTTAGGACTGGGAGCAGGGAGGATGTGAGGAGAGGGAATGGTCTGTCCAGCAGATCCAGACTAGTGTAGGAATGGGAAACAGAAGTTTTGGAAATGGAAAGTCAAAGAGGAAGAGATATTATGAGCATCAGATGGGAGTTAAACGAGAGTTGGCATGCTTAGTGGGTTGGGCCTCAAGCCTACAGCGCATGATATTGCGTTCCATTGAAATGGCAACTCAGTTATAGCGATATAGATAGAATAGTATTTCTTAATGATAAATGTTGAATAATCACAAAGGTTTTAGCATGACACACAGTGATAGGGACACATACAAGAAGGTAAGACAGACATGGATGTGGTTATTTTTACCTGATGTTGGAGTAGACAGGATGAGGATGAGGAATAGGGATGAAGACGTGAGAAGGTAGAAAGGCTGATTTCTGGGTAAAGGTATAATGAGGTGAGTTCTGGACTGGGGTTAGGGAGGATGGGACCAGACTCTGGGGGAATGGCCTGTTCATCAGATTCAGGCTAGGTGAGGAATGGGACAGGGGAGATTTGCAAATGAAAAGAGAGGGAGAGGATTGTTAAAAGAGAGCTATGAGTGTTAGTAATTAGATAGAAGTTACAATGAGAACTGGCATGCACAGGGTGATAGGCTTTAAGCAAAGGTATTCCGTGGTACTATCCCATCATAGTATTACCTAAGCCCCAACCTGCTGAGCCTCAACACAACAGCTTACCCTGGTTTCCATTGATACATTTATAAAAGGTGTGCAGTATCTGTCTTGATGATAAAATACCATGGAAATACCTTTTTCCTGTCCTGGAAATTGCAGTATGATGACTACTCTAGCACTAAACACCTTGCTTGATGACTATTTATCCTGTGAGTAATAAAGCTGCAGTCTCTTCCAGTGAAGCACAGAGAACCCCATTCTACCTTTCAACAGTGTCCATGCTGAAACCCTCTGAGTCTCTGAGCACACAGAGTAAGTGAATTACCAGTGCTGCTCATACATATCATCACAGACAGAGCTGAGAGAGAAGACTACCTCGTTTTCTGCAGGTCTGTCTCAGTGGTAATATAGAATCACGTAATGGAACCATTTAACTGAATGATTTCTGCTTAAACAATACATTTTTCACAGGGCGTTACATCGTTTTAAAAAAGCCTTGTTGAAACCCATGATGTAAACAGCCATTTATTGACTGACTCCATTAAAACAGTGAAGGTGATTTAAATTACAGATGTAGGATCTTAATTTGATCACTCTTTTGTTGCTGAGAATTTTGCAAACTTCTAGCTTATTCAAGGTTTTAAAAGGTTTCTAAAGTTTGTAAATTCCACTTTAAAATGTCAGACTTTATTTGCCCTAACGTAAAATGTATCAACACTTACAAAAAATGTCCATTAATTATAATCCATATGATAATTCACATTTCCTGTTGCTGCAGGGTTATTTTCCTGTTGTAGCAAACTGTCTCAAATTAAGATTCGACATCTGCATAACAGAACACTGTGTCCTACAATAACCTGAAATCACCTGCGCTAGCTGTGTTCTGTTGCTACAGGCTCTGAGCAGCTGATGAAAACATTGCCATAAAAGTCATGCTTCTGGAGATGATGAATGTTGAATATCAACACAGCGAGGGTTATATGAACTGTGTGCAGCAGCGATGCCAAACAAGACCGAGTGTGCAACACCACAAACACACTGAGGGATGGGAGAGGTGACGCAGGCAGAAGGGGTCAGAGTTCAGGGGTCAGATAGTCACCTGGGACGTAGAGGTCACATCCCCAGAGAACAGTGCTCTCAGGTGGACCGCTTTCTCCTTGATACTTTTATTGTGAAACTCTCTAGCATTCTGGGTTTGAGCCTTCTTCTGCAGGACATATACCATGAGACACAGAGACAAAGAACACGCATCAGAAGGAGAAAGCTGCACCCGCAACACAGTACCACATACTCCCTGTCTGATGAATGGGTCTGAATAGTAGCATAATTATTAACTCCCAAATCAGGGTTATAATGTACGGAGAAAAAAAAGTATGAAATGTATGCACTCACTACTGTAAATCGCTCTGGATAAGAGCGTCTGCTAAATTACTACAATGTCAAATGTAATGATCAAGCAAGATAAGTGGACTACTTTCCCACTGAAGGAGCTAGATGACACATAGTTTATTGGGTGGAGGGAACAATAGTGTTGCTGTGTGGAGTAGAGTGGCTGTTTTTATAACACTAATTTCACACACCAGCAGAGATGACTCCACTCTTACACATGTGCTCCTGGAGCAGCAGACTGAGACCAAGGCAGAGACAGACAGACACACAGGCCTGGCACAGAACAAGGCCACAAGGGGCAGCCCACTGGCTAAACTTGCTAGTCAGCAGCCTCTGTGCCTCTTTGTCTCTGCCAGGGTTGTGGGTCTGTTCTTGCCATTGTGGTCAGTGTGGATGATTAGGGTTTGACTTCACCAGCTGACTATGTGCTATACAATGCTAAATGTATAATCATGATGATTATCTCAACATTCATATTCAGCCTTTTCCTACCAAGATGTCTTATATGGTCACACAGTAGGAGACAATAACAATAGAAAAAGACAGAGCAGACAAAGAGAAAGAGAAACGGACAGATAGAGAAGAAAAGAGAGGAAATGAGAGGTGAGGAAAGGAGAGAAAAGGAGAGGAAAGGAGAGGAGAGGAAATGAGAGGAAAGGAGAGGGGAGGGGAGGAGAGGAAAGGAGAGGGGAATAGGTCACCTGGGTGATCTTTTCCTCCACCTCCTGAAGGCGTTGGAGCATTCTAGACATGGCTAGGACTGCTGAGTGGCAGGAGGGAGAGTAGCCAGGGTAGTGTGTGCTCTCTGGCTGCTGGGGCTGCATCTGGGGTTGAGCACGTGTCTGATCAGCCTGTCTGACCTTCCTGAGGGTGTGATTTGGGCTGGGTGGGGGTTGGAGCTTAGGTTGGAGCTGGAACTGGGGTTGGGGCTGGTGCTGAGACTGAAGCTGGGCTTGGAGCTGGGGCGAGAGCTTGGGTTTGGGAGGAGGCTGGGGTGGGGGCCGAGCGGTGCACTCAGCTACATATTTGGTACAGGTTGCAGACTGAAACTGGAAACACACAGCACATGTGAGCTGCAGGTCTATGGCTCTCCGTCAACTCAGGGTGAGCTTGATGAAAAAACAAGAAGCAATTGCAGCAACCAGGCTCCAGTAGTTTAACAGCTGGAGAGAATAGGAGTGAGATTTACGCCCCATGCTTTTCTTGATCTTGTGAATCTACTTCACTGGGGGGTTACTTTTCATTTCCAACCCACAGGGAACATTAAACACTCTCACTCCAGGTAAGTGATGACTGGTTTGTGAGTGAGTGAGTGAGTAAGTGTATACCAAAATTGAGTGACAGTGTGTGTTCTGCAGAGTGTATTAGTGTGGGTATGTGTATGTAGACCTGCTCCAGTCCTCTACCTGTGTCTTAGGGGGAGGGTTGGGTGGGGTCTGCTGCCTGAGGTTGGTGAAGCGTGGGGTCTCAGTCATGTCCATGGAGCGTGGCCGAGGGGCCCTCCCAGAACCCCAATCACACTGAGACTGATGGGGTTTGTCAGCCAGAAACAAAGCCCAAGGAAAAGGGTTAGTAGAAAGACAGAAAAGGAAGAAAAGAGGGAAAGTGACTTGCAAGATAAGATAAGTATATCACCACACGGATATATAACCAAGTCTTAATCAGAAAATGTACAGCACAAAACCAAACCTGGCTCTTTCCCTTGGAACACAATGGATCACCTCTGTTCTATAGCACACTGTGGTACAAGACATCCGAGAACAAACATGCCAGGTACTATACCATCCTACAGTACTGTATAATCTATGGAGGACACTGTCCAACACTGACAGAGTCCTGAGGAGGGGGAATGAGGGACATATCTTGGTGGTTCTGACCTGTCTCCGGAGGGTGAAGCTGGGGGTGCTCTCCTCAAACTTGGACAGAAGCTGGGTGGCCATGGAGCGGACCTTGTTCTCCTTCACCTCCCTCCCCTCACCCACACAGGACGCACTCCGACTAGAGACGTTGGTTGCCTGTCATGAGAAATAGTGACTTGAGTTATCAGGGCCAAAATAAATGGTATTCTCCCATATTTGACATTGGTGCACTTAGAATGTCATTATGAAATTGTAGTTTGATGGTAATAAATACCTCTTCCAAATAACTGCAGACTTTTCGTCTCCTTTTGTATGTTGGGTCAGTATCTTCTAGCTTCTTCTCATCCTAAAAGAAAAAAAAAACAAGCCATAGTATATGACTAAATATTTCAGACAGCACTCAAAGGTAAAAATATTAAACATGAAAGTGAACTATTAAAGGAGAGCCCATCTAAAAAAAAATCTAGAAGAATGATCTGTCTTTATACATGTATCTTGTGGAAGTCCCCAATACAGTCTACTTATTCAAATGAAATGACTTTTTAAATGATAACACAAAGAGGCTGAGAGGCTCTCAAGTTGCAGTCGTTCTCAAGGCAGACAGGCGGAGAGAGGAGGCTGGAGAGAGGAGGCTGGAGAGAGGAGGCTGGAGAGAGGAGTGTGATTACCTTTGGTACCCTTTTTCTTGGTACCAAGTTCAGAACTTTGTTCATACTTCTGACTGCCTTTGAAGGATAGTCTTCACTGTTTTCGTCGGCCCCTCTAGAATCTGCAATGAAACACATGAGTGCATTAAAAGGTATGATATTTTCCACGGAGCTCAGCCATGAATGCCAAATAAAAGCAATGGCCAATGTGTTTTAACATTATGTCTAAAAGAAACCTAATATTACTGTGTTGGAAAGAACCAGATGGGGCCAGACCATCTGTTTTTCCTGAGAAAAGCCACCTAACAAATAAAGAGCTTTTTCATGAAAACCAATAGTGGAAACACTTCACTTCACTACAGATCATAAGAATGTATACAATTATTGCAAAATAATACATCATCATTCCGTAATGTGGGCAACCAGCATTGCTGTGGATAGAGGCATATCATGTGACCTTTCAGAGGCCATAAAGCTAGTACAACTGATGTCCCTGTGGCAATAATATGCTCTGTTCCCCTTAGGCATCTCAGAACAGAAACTATCTGGAGTAAGGTATAGTGTTTTCTCTCCAGGCAGCCTAGACCCAGACACTATCTGTGAGGTAGCCTGCACTGTGATGGGCAGATGTGCATTCCTCTCATGCCAGACAAAAGGACTGATAGGGTTGTGCAACACAGACCTGCTTTCAAAGGAAGCCAGATGAAATCTCATACCCTCTTATACACCAGCTAAAGTGTCTCTAGAAAGACATAAGGGATGAAATACATTAAGGACAGGGACAGCTTGATATGTAAAGAAATGGCCCTGGTGAAAAACAATACAGTGAGAGGCTGGGCTTTTATTACAGTAGACACAGTGGAGTGGTAGGGCCACCTTTGAGGGTGGCAGTGATGAGGTGTTAAAGTATCAAGTTTCAGTTTTTTTATTAGTCATACACTACCAGTCATTCAAGGGTTTTTTCTTTATTTTTACTATTTCTTACATTGTTGAATAATAGTGAAGACATCAAAACTATGAAATATCACATATGGAATCATGTAGTAACCAAAAAAGTGTTAAACAAATCTAAATATATTTTATATTTGAGATTCTTCAAATAGCCACCCTTTGCCTTGATGACAGCTTTGCACACTCTTGGCATTCTCTCAACTAGCTTCATGAGGTAGTCACCTGGAATGCATTTCAATTAACAGGTGGGCCTTCTTAAAAGTTAATTTGTGGAATGTCTTTCCTTCATAATGTGTTTGAGCCAATCAGTTGTGTTCTGACAATGTAGGGGGGGTATACAGAAGATAACCCTATTTGATAAAAGACCAAGTCCATATTATGCCAAGAACAGCTCAAATAAGCAAAGAGAAACGACAGTCCATCATTACTTTAAGACATGAAGGTCAGTCAATACGGAACATTTCAAGAACTTTGAAAGTTTCTTCAAGTGCAGTCGCAAAAACCATCAAGCGCTATGATGAAACTGGCTCCCATGAGGACCACCACAGGAATGGAAGACCCAGAGTTACCTCTGCTGCAGAGGAAAAGTTCATTAGAGTTACCAGCCTCAGAAATTGCAGCCCAAATAAATGCTTCACAGAGTTCAAGTCACAGACACATCTCAATATCAACTGTTCAGAGGGGACTGTGCAAATCAGGCCTTCATGGTCGATTTGCTGCAAAGAAACCATTACTAAAGGATACCAATAAGAAGAAGAGACCTGCTTGGGCCAAGAAACACGAGCAATGGACATTAGACCGGTGGAAATGTGTCCTTTGGTTTGGAGTCCAAATTGGAGATTTGTGAGACGCGGTGTGGGTGAACGGATGATCTCTGCATGTGTAGACCGTAAAGCATGGAGGAGGAGGTGTTATGGTGTGGGGGTGCTTTGCTGGTGACACTGTCTGGGATTTATTTAGAATTCAAGGCACACTTAACCAGCATGGCTACCACAGCATTCTGCAGCGATACGCCATCCCATCTGGTTTGGGCTTAGTGAGACTAATATTTGTTTATCAACAGGACAATGACCCAACACACCTCCAGGCTGTGTAAGGGCTATTTTACCAAGAAGGAGAGTGATGTAGTGCTGCATCAGATGACCTGGCCTCCACAATCCCCCGACCTCAACCCAATTGAGATGGTTTGGGATGAGTCGGACGGCAGAGTGAAGGAAAAGCAGCCAACAAGTGCACAGCATATGTGTGAACTCCTTCAAGACTGTTGGAAAAGCATTCCAGGTGAAGCTGGTTGAGAGAGAATGCCAAGAGTGTGCAAAGCTGTCATCAAGGCAAAGGGTGGCTACTTTGAAGAATATAATATAATATGCCATTTAGCAGACGCTTTTATCCAAAGCAACTTACAGTCATGTGTGCATACATTTTTACTTATAGGTGGTCCCGGGGATCGAACCCACTACCCTGGCGTTACAAGTGCCATGCTCTACCAATTGAGCTACGCATCTCAAATATAAAATATATTTTGATTTGTTGAACACTTTTTTGGTTTCTACATGATTCCATATGTGTTATTTCGTAGTTTTGATGTCTTCACTATTATTCTACAATGTCGAAAATAGTAAAAATAAAGAAAAACCCTTGAATGAGTAGGTGTCCAAACTTTTGACTGGTACTGTACTTACGGGATACACATTGTATACACAGTCCAACTAAATGCTTACTTGCAGGTTCCTTCTCAACAATGCAACAACAATAAGAAGTAATAAAAGATAAGAATAACAACAGAAAGTGAATGGCTCAGTAGAATAGAATAAACATTTTAGCATAAGTATAATACAGGAAGGCACAATTTAATATTTACATGTGTTTGGGGAAGGGGGGATTGGGGGGCAAGTATTTAAATTGTGGAGTATTTAGCAATAATAATACGAGTCTGGTAGCAGCCATTGTGATGTGTGTGTGTCATGAATGTGTGTGTGTGTGTGTGTGTGTCTACAGGGGGTACATACACATGCCCGTGGCCGGGGCAGTAGGACTGTATTCCTCTCTGCCCTGTCTGCTCCTCCTATTGAAGTGTTCAGAGCCAAACGCTTCAGCTGCATTTAAAAATAACTCTGACATGGGAAGGAGCCTTTAAAAAAAGGCCTAATGATATAAAGGGCTGCTACTTCAATCCGACTACATAGAAACATATGGGATATTTTGTGTGTGTGTGTGTGTGTGTGTGTGTGTGTGTGTAGGAGTGCAAATCTGTGTGGGTGTATGCGTGAGTGAAATCTGAAGTCTGGGGCTTCAGGACACATGTGTCTGCAGGGGGATGGGGTGAGGGGTGTGAGGCGTACCTGAGACGGGAAGGGGGGTGCCGCGGAACAGCTCGTAGAACTTGGAGAGGTAGGTGACCATTCTGGTCTTGTCTGGTTCCTGACCAGCAGCCATCTCCTCTCCAGTGGTGAAGGGCCGTATCCCAAACTCCCGCTCAGCCAGGTCAAATGCCAGCTGGAGGTTATTAGCTGAATCCTCCTCGTTCAGCGCATCAAACTCTCTGAGGGAAACAGATTGAAATGATATCACGCGATGTTGTTGTAATGTTGTGTGGGTAACTAGGTGAAGGCTTTATAAGACTAAGCTGGTGTCAACACAGAAGTTATGAAACAGTTCTAGACTTGCAGTGTAGCCCTCACTTCACCACAAAGATGATGACAGAAATAACAAACTGCCCTAGATACGGAGTGTGACATGTAATACATAGTTATGCTTTTCAAACTCCCTTTCACATACTATAGGGTTTCTCTAAAAGCGGTTGTCTCTTCTGTGTGCTCTGTTTCGTCACACCTATCAGTAACAGAGAGAGAGAGAGCACTGACATCAGGAAAAAGGCTCTTTGAGGAAGGTCAAATGTTATTCACAACCACCACTTACATTTCCTCTCACACAAAGACGGTTTGTGAGGGAGAGGCAGGGGCTTGTGTGTAGATAGTGCACCAGGACATACATTGACATGAATGGGTTACTTTCATGCATGGCATACTTTACATTAGACACCCACAGAAGGAGGCAATATGATTACAGCGTGGGTGTAAGATGTTCTGCTATTACCGTTGTGTCTTGATGTAAATGTTAGCCTAACGTAGAAATTCACCATTATAGAATATACCATAGAGGCATTTTATGAGGAGCCAGTCTATCAACTTACAATGACAAAGTGCTACATGCCAGGGTGTGACATGAAGAAGTCTCACACATGGTTTATGAGGACAAAAGAGAGTGAGTGCTGAGGTCATTTACAGTTACAGTAGGGTACATAAGGCCAGTCTTCCTGTGGTGGTTTACAGGGTAGTTGTATGCTGCAGTGTTTTACGGTACATACATGAGGTGGGATCTGAACCGGTGGATGAGGGCACAGAGAGCCAGGCCGCTCTGCCAGGAGGTGGTCAGGTCTGTCACGCTCACATTCCTGTAGCCCTCGGTCTGTTTCTGACACCACGTCAGCAGCCTGCCCGGCCTGATCTCCGACTCTACACACACACACAGGAACAAGGTGTTCAGTAGGGAGAAAATGGCATGAAACTGGGAGGCACTACCTAAATTGGTCCAATAAGAAGAACATAGATTTTTTCATTGCTCTATTTTACATTTGTGTGACTGTCCTTGCCTATCAGTGTTTTGTTACTTGTCATGTGTTTTGTTTTTGTGGACCCCAGGGAGAGTAGCTGATGCTTCTGCAAAAGCTCAGGGGGATCCTAATAAACAAATAAATAAATAAAATACTAAACACAACCCAGCTAACAGCCACCCACTCACCCAGCAACACAACCACAGCGCTAACAGGAAGTGAGATCATAGATGTGGAACAGTGACAGCAGGTGACGTTAATGAGAGGTAAGACTGATAAGACGTAAGTTAGAATAGGGGCTGAAGTATGCATATGACTCTGTCAAGACATGTTGAACCTGTCTGTCATATGTGTAATAGGACCCATGGTTGTGTAACATAGTGTTTACTGCAGTATGTAGAGGCCAGGGTGTGCTTAAAGATATACAGTATACATGGGGAAAAAAACGTTTTCCGATGATGGAGACAAAAATCACATAAGATTAAAATGAGGTCATATTTCTAACTTTCAGTTCTCCTTGAATAACTGCTTGAAACTTTCCAGTATTAATGTTTAACATGATCCATGGGGCCAAAAATATATTGAAACGTAACCAGCTAGACTTTGTTTGGTCTGGTATCTGAAAACATCCTTAACCCTCCCGTTGTCCTAGGGTCAAAATGACCCGCCACTGTGTTGAACCAACTTTATTTAATTTTTATATTTTGGGGATCATTTGTGAGAAGGAGGCAGTGAGACTTTAAAGAAAGTATCACTGCCTCCTTCTCACAAATGATCCAAAAAATATAAAAATTAAATAAAGTTGGTTCAACACAGTGGCGGGTCATTTTGACCCTAGGACAACGGGAGGGTTAAGATATCACTGCTGCGTTTAACTACTAGTGTATCAAGTCATGTTCTTCCTTTTCACAATACACAGAACCACCAGCTTTGGCCTCCAATAAAATTATGAATGTAGTAATTTTGTCTTCCTTAAACGCAGGGTCATTTTGAAGACAAGTACATTACGTACAGTAGAGTGGGTGTGGGGAGGGGGGGGTGGGGGGTTGGTCTGTATGCTATATGACCCCGTCCACAGTCAAGAGGCTTCAACTTCACCAAAGCTCCGCTCTCACTATGGACCGTTTCAAAAACAAACCTCAGACGGAGACTTATTTTTATTATTTTTATTTTACCTTTACTTAACTAGGCAAGTCAGTTAAGAACAAATTCTTATTTACAATGACGGCCTTATTCCCTAAGCAGAGATTAATGCTGGCCCTCCCACAGTCTGCCACTCCTGTTAGCGAGAGAAAAGGTCTGCCTCACTTAAACACTGCTGTGGGCCTGTGTCGCTGCTCTCAGACCACTCCCAGAACACAGGGAACGGGAGAGAACTCAACAGAACTAGAGTGGAATGGCTGATCTTCTCCTACCTTTGGGTAAATAGCCACTGAATGAATGAGTGCTGCAGATATTTGGGCCCATGAAACACAAGGGACTCATCTGTCATCATTTTCAAATGAGTTACTTGAACCAGTTGAGTAGACGTCACAGCATGTTCTGTAGGTTGGAGCCATGCACTGGATCAGAGGTAAGTCCATACTAGACTGTACTAAAGCCTCCCAACTCCACAGTCTCTCTGGCCTCTCCTGTATTGTGTGTGGCTCACCTCGTCTGGCCAGGTTCACAGGGCGACGTATTGTAGCATTACGCTCCAGAGAGCACGACTTCACTGGCAGCTCTCCATTGATGTAGAGGTGACGCACCTGGAAGAAATAAGAATGAGACAGAGATGAGATACAGGCAGAAGAAGAGATAAGAAGACAAGCACAGTCCATCCTTGAAATCTTGTGTTAATGTTAAGGGTGAATCTGATATTGGTGACAGCAGAAAGTGAATACTGCAGTAAACAATGTGATCCTTGAGAAAGGCCTTCTTACCTGGTTTTGCCTGACACAGGTGGAAATGAGGTTGGGATACCGAGTCCCAGGGTCAATAGTGTACTGCTCAAAGTTTTTGGCAATGTTTTCAGTGGTTGTCTGCGGCAGGATTCTGTAAAGACTCTCCCTGGAGAAATATATATATATTTAGTGTGTGTGTGTGTGTGTGTGTGTGTGTGTGTGTGTGTGTGTGTGTACAATATGTGTGCTGACCACTGACCTCTCAGCTAGCACCTCCAGAGGGGTCCTGCCCTCAGCCCACCTTTTCACCATCCAGGCTGAGTCAAAGGCAGCCAGGAAGCCTCTCGCACACCCTGTACCCATGGGCCAGAACGGCTGTACACACAGACACATACCATCAGCATAACAGTACATTTAGCGGAATATGCACATGTAGTATTATAGTCCAACCATTTTAAAGCATGATTAAACATTGTTGTCACAGCCTCCTCACCTCTAACAAGCTGTCCCCAACCAGTGCCACCAGTAGCTGGTGTCCGAAGCGTTCTCTGACCAGCGCTGCGTTCTCCGAGGCGTACATGCTGGTGAAGTCAAACATGGCCACGTCCGGCTGGCCACAAGCATTTATGGCAAAGTCCAGCGTGGGAAGCTGGTAGTTGGTGCCAAAGTCAGCAGCTTCCCGGGCGTAACACAGCAGAGCTTCCTGGTTCACATTCTCACTGCTCAGCAGCATCTCTGTGTCTATGTAGTCCTACGAGACAAAGTCAGGGGAGACCATAACCATAACCAAAAGGATGAAGCAAAAGAGGCAAAATCAGATGCAACATTGATACCCTAAGCGTAATAACAGTTATTCACCTTGTATATAAGAGGACCATTAAAGATGCTCTTTAAATTGTACTGTGACGCCACTCTCAAAGTCCCACATTGTCTTTATGAATGAATTCATAGGATGACTCATGCAGAACCCTGGCAATTGAGGTGAGAGAGAGCGCTGAGAGGGAGTCATTAGCCAGAGAAATATTGTGCTCCTTTAGGGATGTTTATAACACTTAGATTTCATGGATGTCATTGTGGTGCCCGCCCAGCTCGTTGGCTGTTCACCTGGCAGACAACCAAGGATGAGATTCCTCCAACCCAGCACACTCCTCTATTAACTCCCCACCTCTCCTTCTCTCTCCCCCTCTCTCTGTCTTTCTCTTCCTCTCTCTCACACACAATATGAATACACATCTGAATGCACATCTAAATACAACACCCTCAGACATCAAGAAAAAATCAGCCCGCAGCTGAATCTAGTTGATGATCCCTGATCTAAACAATGTTTGCTCACATGAATGATGACCCCCTTGTCCAGTAGGCTCTGTTTCTTTGCTGTCATGACAAAGTAGTGCGTGTTGTCCTTGTAGTATACAATGTTCTCCAGGTCAATACCTGCAATAAATGACAGACACAGACAGGAAGGTTAAAAAAAACATGATAATGACAGGGTTGAAAATTGCTGTTGTTTGACAATGTGTGGATTTAAGTGCATTCTGAGGGCAGTCTGCTCCTCTGGCTGACTCATTGACTGTGGGGGATCTCAGGCCCACCTGTCTCCTCTTTGAGGTCCAGGAAGAACTTCTGGTTAAAGATGAAGGCCACACCGCTGATCTCCTCCACCTTAGCCTCGGCCGTGGTGTTCCTGTTGACAAAGTTGGCCGTGATGGCGATTGCCAGCTTACCACGGAATTCCTTCCTCTTGAACCCTGAGAGAGAGAGAGAGAGAGAGAGAGAGAGAGAGAGAGAGAGAGAGAGAGAGAGAGAGAGAGAGAGAGAGAGATGGCAAATGTATGACCACATTAGAGACACATATTTCCCACAGATCACACAGACCCACAATGAACTTGAAAACAGATTAAACATTGATAAACGCCCATACCAGTTAGGCGAAATACCACAGTGTTCAATCACAGCAGAAAGATTTGTGGCCCATTGCCATGAGAATAGGGAAACCAGTGGAGCACAAACAACAACGTAAATGCAACCTATATGTATCTGTTTACATGCTTCAACTATTTGCACATTGTTACAACACTGTACATAGCCAATAATATAACATTTATTCGTCTATATTCTTTTAAAACTTTTGCGAGAGTAATGCGTACTGATTGTTTATTTCCCTTTTGTTTATTGTCTATTCCATTTGCTTTGGCAATGTAAACATATGTTTCCCATGCCAATAAAGCCCTTTGAATTGAATTGAATTGAATTGAGAGAGAGAGAGCGAGAGAGAGCGAGCGAGCGAGCGAGCGAGAGAGAGAGAGAGAGAGAGAGAGAGAGAGAGAGAGAGAGAGAGAGAGAGAGAGAGAGATTACTATTCTCCGGCCAGGCCAGCGGAGGCATACTAATCCAGAGGAAATCTAGCACTGAGCTGTAATCACAGGCCAGTTATTTTAGGATCAGAGAGACTCGTTACCGAGGTGATGCTGTTTATATCACCAGTGGAACACAAGCCTCGGCGGGAGAGTTGGATCAGTACTAAAATGTTATGATCTAATAAAAATGTCTTCCATGTTGATTAACTTTCACAACTTCAGTGCAAATGCAGCCACTCCTTACATGAACTGCACTATTGTAAGAGAAGGTGCTATCTCGTTTTTCACACTGAGATTTTACGATATATACTGTTATTGGCTGCAATTGCTTACACTTCTGCTATTTAGGATATCAACAAGAATGGAACAGAATCAGTTCCTCTTCAGATAGAAACATTGGGGAAATACTTTTGGCATTGAAGAGTTTATTGCCATCCTCTCACCGACCCTGCAAAGTTTTTTTATGGAGACATTGCAAAAATATCACAATTTTAGAGGCTCGTTTAATATTAACTTTCTGTGTCCCATCCAGGGATAACTGCAGGCAAGCCTTAAAATAGACTGAAGTATGGACTCAGACTTTTAATGCCAGACTGACATTCACTTGGGTTCCTGTTGCTAATATTCTCACAATTACAGTTTTATGAAAAGCTGTCTGACTTTTTAAATGACATTCTCACAATTACGGTTTTATGAAAAGCTGTCTGACTTTTGTGAACGAGAATATGGTGATATTATTTTTACAAGTCTCTTTGTGGTGTCAAAGCTTCACCAAAGCGCCTAAAGCCTGTAAAAGCCATCCAACCACAGCTAGTACCCGGGCTATGTCACTCCAAGCTGTAAGTCCCACAGGCCACATGTTAATATGCTTATAACTGTCCTGGGGATGAGGAAGGCTCTGCACCAAAGCCCTTTAGTGAAAGAAAATACATCCTCATTACCTCTAGACCTGTGACTCAGGAAGGAAAGGAGGATGAATGTTCTAATGTGTTCAGCCTCTCTTCCTCCTACAAAATAATGTATGAGATTCTGAGAGGTGCTTTTCTAGGAGGAGGTAGCATTTGAATATGAGCCAGAAATGTTCCATTACTGTCACTGCTAATTCACTGGGTCACCAGCCTGCCCCTGTCCCCCCTCCCCTCACATCACTTTTTCCAATGCAGCTGTGTTCCTCTCAGACGATTAGCTGGGTACAGAACAGATTGGGGTATATTTAACCCTCCTCTCAGACAGGGCCTGCATGGCAGTCCAAAAGCAGAAGGACTTCTAAAAAGAAAGTTTTCCTCCGGCTTTTCGTCATCAGACGATGACCTAAACGCCTCATTGTTTGGAGACAGAAAATGCCCTTTTAAGGAATAAGCATCTCATGTGGATTGGTGAGGAGATGACAGGCATCTGTGAGGGAGAGTCCAACATGCATGCATCAACTGTTGAACAGCATCCAGATGACTACACACACAGGGCCCCAGATCTTTTTTATTAAGGTACAGAGCTATGGTGATTTCATGTGTAACCTTGCCCTTTGAAGGAGAGATTAATGACATCACATAGGGTATCGTTTTACAGAGGCAAGCTTGATTTTATGGCGTCCTAACTTTCTTGGATGAGACTATGCTTTTTTAAATGGATGCTTTGTGTAGCCGCAGCCAATAAAAGTAATATGTTTCTTAGTTACAGTTGTTAGGCTGTTATCCAGACAAAATAATTATATGAGAAAGGTGTCCTGGATATTTTTTGAAACAAGCCACTGTCAACAAAGCTACATAAACATACGTTTCAATATAGAAATTGTGTTTGAAGGCGCTCCAGATAATATCCAACTGCATTTGAACTTAGAGCTAAAGTTAGCTTTGGAGCAAGTAGTGTTTAGTAAACATATTGAGCAATCTCAGAGAGCCATTCCATGGATGTAATCACATGATATCATATACAGTACCAAATCACCATATCCTATATCTGGAGTCAGGTCATTAACGGTATGTAGATATACTCTGCATGGATACAACCCATGTCACCCTCCCATCCCTTCAGAGTTCTCACCTTCCAGGGTATTTCTCCTCCCATCAGCCCCCACCACCACGTCAAAGTCAATGTTAGCCACAGGGTGATCGGCAGGCCTGATCTCAGCTCTCCAGCCAGGCCCTGAAACACAGTCAGAGGAGAGGAGGGAGAGAGGGAAGGGAGGAGAGGAAGGGAGAGAGGGTCAGTACAGTTCCACATTTACATGGACACACACCTCAAACAAACACACTTTTCAGTATACAAACGGTTAGAGTTCAACACAGATAGAGAGAATGAGAGGACGTGGGCTAGAGAAACAGACACAATATTTACTTGGTTGCTCTTTTGGCCTGTTATTTCTGGGGAACAATATTTATGATGCCTATCAACACCATTGGGGAAAAGGGTTTGCTAATCCTGACAGTTCTCAACAAAGAGGGTGACACAGAGGTCACACACATTGTGTCATTTAGCTCAGCAGACTATACCGTGCTGTAATTATATAAGATGTTGTTTAATGTCATTCTCACTTGTACTGCATAATTGATACCAGAGCGCTAGCTAGCTACAGTATATAATTCAATACGTAGTGGATCAAATGTGGTGAATGATGTCAGCCACAGAGGCAGTGTGAGGCAACAGCAGCATTGGGTTGGCTGTCCACTGTGTAATATCACCATGTCAAAAATGCATTCCATCATGTCAAGGACACTGAGCACCCTGTGACAGCAAAAGTAGGGGGACCATTCTGTATCCATATTTAGTAAAGACTCTTGTTTTTATCAGTTGGTTGACGTCGCGGTCGAGGAGGCCACATGGGATAGCTAATGACCTCCAGTCCAGCAGTCCAATCAACAAAGCTCTGAAGGAGGGAGGGGGGTCAAGTGTAGAGGTATTTCAGATAGCCAGTCTTTCAGCTCGGCGCCACATCACAACACACCACGCAGCGTTCACATCTTGAAGCAGCTAGTACTGTACTGTTATAAGAACTTAGCCGAGGGGGCACGGTTGTAATTACACTGGCTAATCAGCTCTTAATTACCTTCCACGGCCGTAATTTGGCTCTGCTGCTCCTTAAACAAAGCCACTAGGTCTGCTCTGCTCACTGATATTACTGTGTGCTCTGCTCAGCAGCAGCCATAAAATAACATTAGCATCTGGGGAGGTTGCTAACCATTAGCAGCTGAATAGGAATGGTGAAGCAATGATTATGATTTTTAAACATTTGATTTCCATGGCAATGCAAATATCAAATAAAGCGTGATCAGTGCACTGCTGTAACAGTGCTGCTGTTTACTGCTGGTTGCCAAGGAGATATACTGTTGAATGGGGAGACAGAACTACTCTAACAGGTACTAGTTATGGACTGCAGTAACTCCCTGTAGCTCAAGGTACAGTGATGTAAACCAGAGGAATGCTATGGTGTGGGAGAGAATATACTGTGTTGGGATCCTCTGGGCAGCCACAAACAGATGTAGGATCTTAATTTGATCACCCTGTTGCAGGATAACTTTCCTGCAATGCAGGAAATGTTAAACTTGTAGTGTATTTGAGGTTTCAAAAGGCTTCTGAAGTTTGTAATTTCCACTTTGAAATTTCAGACTTGATTTTCCCTTACGAAAAATGTATCAACCCCTACAAAAATGTCCATTAATTATAATCCACATAATAATTCACATTTCCTCTTGCTGCAGGATTATTTTCCTGCTGTAGCAAACTGGCTTAAATTAAAATCCTACATCTGTAATGGTCTTACTGACTGTTGCTGATGCAAGGCTCATGTTAAGGTGCACTGTTGATGTTCTCCAAATGCATTGCATAAAGCCCTTCAACCCCAACTCACCTGTCCCAAATGCTGTAACCTAGCCCTTGCATGAATCCCTGAACTACATCCAAAAGACCCCTAATGGTGAGCAGGAAGGAGCAAGGTTGATGGGTACTAGGCCAATGTTGATGGATTTCAATGGACATATATGTACTATAAGTGACGGCCTGTACTTTAAGTGAGCTGTCACTCACCGTCATTCTCCTGGTTCTCTGGAGGTTCCAGCAGCTTGACAAACTCCACATTGACGTGGAACTCCACAGCTACGAGCAGGGCGATTTTCAGCAGCATGAGCTGGAGCTGGCGAATACCTGGCAAACACAGACAATAATCAGGAGTTCTTAGAACCATGCAAGAAACCCAGCTGGCTTTTCTGGCTTATCTAATACAGTACCTAGTACATGCACACTGCACAGGCATCCATGCATTTACACATTATACACACAACCAAACTTGGCCTTTGGCCTCTGTCACTTGAGAGCTGTAGAAAGATTTGCTTTCAACACCAGCAGTTGGCAGCTCTGCTTTGTCTCTCTGTAGCTAAGAGCAGGTGGAAGGTTCACCTTCCATGGCTCACAACCTTGACATTATGTAATGGAAGGGATTGGATGCATCAAGACTACCAGACAAAAAACTGCTTTAGTGGGGAATAGGATACAATAGCATAATCATAAGCTAAGAACATGAATCCAACAATATCCATAAGGAAAATATTCCATTGCAAAAGTAAGTACATGTAGGGCTATGGGAAATGGCTGTTATGACTAACAACTGTTATGGCTGTTTGGGCAGAAAGGTTTCCTGCTGAGATGTTTACCCCACATGTAAAGGTACTTACTGATGTGGTCTATGGCTCCAGCACAGAATTTTCCGTAGAACTTCTTGGCCCCGAGGCCCTTGAGGTCGTGGATGGTGTAGGGCCACAGGTGCAGCACGTTGTTCCTGGAGAAGGTGTCCCTCTTCTCAATCACCACCACCTTGGACCCCAGCAGAGCCAGCTCGATGGCCGTCCGCAAGCCACATGGGCCTCCCCCGATGATCAGGCACTGCAGGGACAAGAATGACAGAGGGACACCATTATCATTGTGTGCTAATAAATAGGACTCAAAATCGTATTTCATAGTCCCATTTCTGTTACACAAAACACAATACATGTGTACATCCAAACCATATGCCTGCCGAAGAGATCATATACTGCATACGTACCTTATCACCATCATAAATAATACTTACTGAAAATAGAATCCTTGTTTAAACCTGTAGATATACTCAATACAGCAGATGAAATATGAGTTGATTAGTTTGGCTGTATATTGCCAAGTAAACAGACCGAGTGCCTGAGGTGGATGTTTATGGTGACAGTATGTTGTTCGTTACTCTGACCCAGCGCTGGGAGAGTATGTGTCATTACCTCAACCGTAGATCATTATTACAGCCTAGTCATATCAAAGACATGATTCATGCATCTGCCTCACTCAAATCTGCATGAAGTCAGTTCTTTTGGGTTACAGGATCCGTCTGAGAATGTGAGGTGAGAACATGACTTCATCCAGCCTTCTGGAAAGGATGAGAAGGAATTGTTTTGGAGTGTTTGTTCTTCTGAGGAACCATCTCACCATCCAACCACTCCTGAGTCAGACAGCAGCCCCTGCTGTGCCCAACAAGTTGGGCGGCTTCCTGTTTCCTTAACCTTATAACCAATCAGAGCCTGACGTGCTCTCTCAACCAGGCTCAGCCATCTCAGACCCTAGCTGGCCCACTATGACCTTTTCATTTCAGATCTCTAATTTCCTCCCAGCCCAGCCAACCCACCTACCTGACCTCAAAATCCACCCTGTGTGCAGGGAGGGCCAGCAGTATATTTGAACAGCGGGACTAACTTCCTGCCACTCTGTGTGTCTGCCTGAAGGGCCACTCCCAGGATGTGTCACTCCAATCAGTATTGTGACACGGTCGTGTTTCAGCCCCAGCCTCGGGGGCCTTATCATGTTTGTATACTGTAGCTCTGTGCTGAATGGGGTATACTCTCTCTCTTTTTCTCTCTCTCTCTCTCTCTCGCTCCCACTCCCACTCTCTCTCCTTCACTTTCTCTCCCCCCTCTCTGTCTGTCCCTCTCTCCCAGGGTGCTTTTTACAGAGCTAAACGTGCCAGCTGCCCACATCACACCATAAATGGCACCGCTGCTCCCAGCGATAAAAATAAGATTGGGATTTAGTCATTCTGTTTTCTCATTCTCCGTGTGGGATTCTGCTGCAGGGTGTCATCAGGAGGTGAAGGAGAGCATAACATTAGTAGCCTAGGGGTAAGAGTATGAGGTATTCAATGCTTATCAGGTATACTAGCCAAACCCAGGTGGCTGCGCGTGGCTGTGTCTGGACAGGCCTGGCCCAGTTCTTTTCATCACGAGGAGTGATTAAAGTGGATGGGCTCTTTAACCATTGTCAGGAGAAACAGACAGTTACCGAGATGTGCCAGGTGTGTTAAGCATCCACCGCCACAGAGGAAAAAGAAAAAAAAACATATGGAACAATGCCTTATTCACAAACACAGAACAACATTAGCTAAGTTTATTCAGATGTGCCTAACCACACAATCCCACAATGTTGGGTATTATCAAACCTGATATAAACTAGATAATCACTATCAAAGTAGCACTTTTGTTTTAGTCTGTCTCTATGGTGCTATGAGAGATGAGCGGTTTGTTTTGCCTGTTTCTATGCGGTGCTGTGTTATCGCAGATGGGAGGGCTTCCTGAGGGCCCACTGCAGTTCTGCTGAGTCAGACCACAGCTACTTCCTGTCTGTCCCCCACCTGTGACCTCACCCCCTCACGCTCACCAGGAGAGGAAGACCCCGCCCCCCCTCACCTTTCACTTCTCTCCCGTTCATTACTTACTGCACCTGGAGCCCTATTAGCTGTCAATCAAATCAAAATCAAATCAAAGTTTATTGGTCACGGACACAGTTTATCATACACACATCATGCGGAATGTAGACTGGAGGCCAACTCAAACATGCTTATCAAAATGGAAAGTGGGCACAATGTCAGGCAGTTGGCAATTATTGTCTCCTAGCATCCTGATCAATCTATGGAGCTCAAGACAATAGGATACTGCTGGACCAAACATTATCCTCTATACCTGCACTTATTTTGAATGAATACAAATGACTCGTTACACTCTACAGCTATATCTCTTTAAGGAGTACAGTATGTCCTCTAAGGTCTAAGACATCAGCTGACTGGTGGTCTTCAGTGTGTTCATGCTGCCCAGCCACTTCAACAGGCCAGCCAGGTTAGATTGACGGGAACACCCCGCAACACTGGGCTGAGTGGAGCTCCTTAACACACATGCTTATTCTGGCTTCACCGGAGTAAAACAAACTGACTGTGTGTGTGAGTGAGCGAGCGGAGCCTGTGCACCTGCAGACATGATGTGATGCCTCACTAGCTTGGCTCAGCGCACGGTGGTGGCTCACGCTGTTTTGGGACAAAACGTCAGACTTAAGGTACTCAATCAACTGAGAGAGACCACCGGGTGAGCCACAACATGAACTGGCAACCCTCGCAGACAGCCATCTGGGACTTCATGGGAAATAGAACAGGAGAAAAGGAGCAACACTCCTGTCTGGGCATGAAATAGGCCTGAGAAACAGGCAAGGAGGGCACAGTGTGTCTCTGAACTTTTAAATCCTACTGTATAGAAGGTTCCATACAGTGAATTATTTGCTCAGTGGAAGCACAATTTTCCACAGTATCAAACCATATAATTAATGGAAAATATGTCTGTCAAGATGTCAAGAGAGGATCACAAGCATGGAAATGTTGATGACACACTATTCAACGATTGGCCATCTAGGGTGAGATTTACGAGCATTACATAGACAACCTGTTATAAAGGAGAGCTCCTCTGCAATGAGGGGGGAAATACAGTAGGAAAGAATCCTTAAAACACAGTTGTTCTGTCTTTAATGCTAACCCACATTCAGTGGGTTGTGAAGTAAAGAGTTCATGTCTTTGCTGTAATTTAGTCAAAAGGGCAAGACACTGAGGAACTGAATAACAGTGTAATAAACAATAATACAATGAAAACGTTTCAATATGATTCATACATGAGGTATGTTCCAACATTATACCGGCATAACAGTTCACATAAGAAAAAGGAATGAAATGTAGCACTTATGATTGAAGGCATTTCATGAATGCAAAACCATTCCAAACGTATTACCTAGCTCAAGGAGAATTGTGTCTGCACAATTGAGACTACTAATTATCAAGCTATTTGCAATATGATTTAATTATAATAATAGTATGTGTCATAATGTGGAGTTTGATTGCCTGATAATTATAGAGCTTACTTTGTAATTGTGATGTAAAAATGCAGAGAACACACAAATCAGTCCCTTAATAGAAAACAGTCTGTATTCTGCTGCGGCATACTGGTGCTGAAGTGCAGGTCAGGATCTCACTTTCAGGGCATAGCCGGTCCAAATAGTTTCCATAGAATCTGGCACTGGACAGCGGCACCGCCCTGGAAAACTAACAGTCTCTCTCACTGGGCCACTTCCCACTCCAGCTCACTTCTCCAGACCTCTCAGATGAGACGAGCACAAAGTAACTCTGATACTAATAAAATATAAGCTTCTCAGATCTCAGGCTCAAGAAGCCACTACAATAGGCCTAAAGCACTTACATTTAACAGCATAATCAGTGAAAGAGACTAAGCCCAGTAACATATGTTCTCTGACCATTCTGTTCAGTGTATCTGCTTCATATTTAATTTGAGGCTGTGAAAAAAGAAATATGGGCCTTCATTGTGTTCCTCATTAAAAACGTATATAGAAGAAACCAACAGTAAGTGTGTGTCATTAGCATTATAGCCAGCTGTATGCAGTAATAAACTGGGGATGACTTCATATCCTATACAGATTGTACCTCTAGCAGGCATTGGAGGCTGGGTGAGGAATGCTATCACATTATTATTCCCTGTGAACCACCACCAAAACCCTAACTCATCGCTTAAGTCATTTAGTAAAGTAAAGTAATTATCAAGTTGTGGCAGGTGGGCTGCAATTAATCACAACAGGAGACCCATATACAGTACCACTGTCTGTTGGAGCCTTAAATCTCAGATTCTGTAAACAGAAGTGAGGGCAAGTTGAATTCTAGCCTCCGTTTTTTACAAAGTCATTCCTCCTTCACAAAATACACTTCCATCCACACAGCCAGCGTAAATCACATCCTTATGTGAGTCTCTCCTACTGTACCAACAGTATGGTTAATTACCTAGAACCCAGAGACTGTACTGTGCATCTGTTCTTGTAACGATCCCGGCAGTCTGAGTCGGGTCCTGTCTGTGGACTAGTTTTTCTGCTCGTGATCTCCAGTTTCCCGAGGGTTCTGGAACGCTCCGGGGAGCTCTCTTGATTTCCGCACCTGCATCCCATCAGCAATCTGCACACCTGGTCCTGATCATCACCCTTCTTAGGCTCTGGCCTAACATCCATTCCCTGCCGGATCGTTAGCCATGAACAGTAGGTTTACCAGAGTATCAGTCTTAGAGCCTCTAGCGTTAGTTTTGTTGTTTTGCACCTTGTTGGTTTGTTGTTTACTTACCTCCGTTTTGTTCCATCTGCAGTCACTCGTCCGGAACCTTCATCCAACCTCTGCCTGGTGGTCGGCGGCTGCCGAGCCATGATTGGATCAACCACTGCACCCCTAACAACCAATCAACGCCGCCCGCTCTGTTCCCTGGATTATTCAGCATCACTCTTGAATTTGTAAATAAACACTCACCTTCGTTTCAACTTACCTTGTCCTGGTCTGCTTCTGGGTTCTGGCTTTGTAACTCGTGACAGTTCTATTACATTGATAAATAAGGCAATTTTACGCTGTCCTGTGGCTTGTCAGACTGAGGAAACCTAGCTGAAACTCTTTGGCACGGGACTAAAAACAATCAGACACTTTAATGAAAGGTTCAATAGAACTGGGACAGCACCTAATCATGGCAGTCTCTCAGATCAAGAGGGTATATGGTGTTCCAACCGGGTTTATAGCTGGTGTCAGAGAGAACTTGTAAAACCTGGCTTATTTTGAAGAACTTAAAACACACTTTAATAACAATCTGGGCTGGGTTCCAAACCTTTAGGAGGGCCCAATAAAGAACACCACCCCCTCAGTAGAACCAAGGAAAATAATCACACTCGCTGAGTGATGCTGTCTGTGGATGTGTGTTATGAAAGCATTCTGGTGACTGATTGAGGGTGCTGTGTAGCTTTGTAATGCACCATTCTGCCAAGCTGAAAGAGGCAAGACTCTGTAGAGCTGTGGATGAGGAGGAATGAGGATAGTGCTGAGGTGAGGGAGGGGTGAGTTACAGTAAAGGCGTTCGCATGCTTCCCAGCCGAAACAGTTCGGAAGAGTTTGTTCATATATTATGGTGTTTTTTGTTCGTTTTGGACTTAAGTGAGGGGTTTTTCGGCTGTTCGGGCACTTTTTGAGAAATACTGCATCTGCAACTAAACATCTTAGTTAGATGTAAAATTGCGCGACTAAGATCTCCTCAGTAAAAACGTCAAAATGAATGACAGATTTGTTGAGTTATCTTAGATTATTTTGAGGAAGTATATACTGGCTATGGGGTCTCTAAATTTACAAACAATACTATTGCCGCTTTTTTCTAGTTTTTCAAGCGTAGGTCTTTTAATGGAGTATGCGAGCACACTTGTTTGGTTCGCCTAGCTGAGTTCGGCTAGGTACCAGCCGAACTGAAGCATGCTGACGCCTTAAGTGTCTGTGTGTGTTTGTTTGTGGGCATATGTATGTGTGTGGTGTGTGTGCGTGGGTACGTGTGTGAAAACTGAGATGAACGTCAAGTTCTGTCTGATCAGAAGAACACATTTTCTCAGCTGTTTATATGCGCCAGCTGCAATAAAGGACAGTAGCTGATTTAATGTGTCCTGACAGGTGCAGTTTAAAGTGATGACCATGACGTTGCCTTAGTCACTAGCTGCCTATGGCAAAGCACTTCTCTCCTAAGGAAGGACAAACTGCCGATTGTCTAAAACCGATTACAGACTGAAAAATTCAGAGAATCAGTCACACCTGTCACTATGGTGACTTGAATCCTGACTAATCATAAGTCCAATGGGTCAGACCAGTTATACAACTCACAGCTACACAAAGATAAGTAAAATGCATAACATTCATAAATATTACTTTCACATGAATATATCGGGATCTTATTTCAAACTACTGTAGGGTGTGCACTGTTCACTGTCAAGACCATTTTCACGCTGATGGTCTTGGAGTTCTTTGTCTCTTTTGTCTCCAAAGTTTTCCATGCAACAGAGCTCTGTCTACAGTGCGCAAATAATACCAGAGGTATATACAACACCTCTGTATCATACAAAGCAAGTGTTCATTGAATGTCATGGTGAGTGGCTGTTAGCTTACCTTGGTGCCCACACAGGCCTGGCCCTTCTTGTACTCCTTGTGGCAGGTTCTCTTGTCCAGCTTGGTCCAGAGGGCCTTGGCCCTCCAGGAGGTGAGCCTGGTCTTCAGACTACTGTAGAATGTCTCATGGTCCTGAGGGTCTAGATCCAGCAGCCTGCACAGGATGTTGAAGGACTGCAGGGTGCCCTTACAGGTGGAGGCCTGGATGAAGTTCTCAAACAGCTTCCCTGCCTGGTCCTTCTCCTCCTCTGTCTCCCCCATCTTCCCCAGCAGGAGTGCAGGGTGCTTGGCTGGTGCTGGCTTGCCTTTCTCCCTCTGTCTCAGTGGCTACACCCACAGCCTGGCCTGGCCCCCATGGTCATTCCCAATCTGAGGAGGTACAGAGAAAACATATTGAGTCTGATGTCATCGCACAGCCTTTAGAAGCGTTCAATCCTTAACAGATGGCTTTATGTAACTCTGGAAAAAATGGTTTAAACAGTCAATTAACCAGCTTGCAACAATCACTGCTTTTCTACAGAACTGGTTCCATTGCATTTATTTTACTTCAAATCAGTGACTTACAGATTGTAACATTTGGCATTAGATAATGCATTGTAACATTTCCAGTGTAAGAATAGATGTGTTTGAGCTCTCAAAGAAAACAATTTTATCTGCAGACAAAATAATACAGCATGCAATACTAACTGACTGTTTATAGATAGATCCTGGGATAATGATTGTCTTCATTTCTGGTTAACAATGGACTGTAAAAGAGTATACATTTCCAAAAGTGTACTGCCAAAGTTCAAAATCTCAAAATAGAAACGTGTTTCAAAACCTACAGTATTCTAATTTCTATTAACTAAATAACATACTGTACAGGAGGTCATACAGTAACACAGAGAATATCAACACAATAATGAATCATGGCTGCCATCTACAAAGTACAGTGCTTTTCATTCTAATGACCAAATCTAGGGACAAAAATACCAGACAGCTCAGTCAGGTCAGACAGTTTGCACATCAGTGACTTGGCACTAGTGGGCATGGACATACTGCTAAGCAGGGAGAAAAAAAAAGTGCTTGTCTTGCGGCTTTCGCTCTCCAGCTGAAAACTGGACAGAGGTGAATTTTTTCATCCGCAGAAGGGGGACACCTAGAGTTGTAGACTGGTCTCGTAGGTCTATGTAACATTGTAAATGTAAATCCGGGACACTGAAATTAGTATGATATATTATGTTTGGTATGGTTACATAGGATCGAAGGCTACTTAAGGCAAAATCAAAAGAAGGGTGGAATAACGCGAACGTCTAGGTACCCAAAGGTTGCGTGTTCAAATCTCATCACAGACAACAGCATTTGAGCTAATTAGCAACTTTGCAACTACTTACTACTTTTTAGCTACTTTGCAATTATTTAGCCTGTTAGCTAACCCTAACCCTAACCTAACTCCTACCTTAAACCCTAAACCCTAACCCTAACCCTTAGCCTAGCTAATCTTATCATTAGCCACCTAGCTAACATTAACCACAACAAATGGGAATTTGGAACATATTATTTGTTTTGAAAATGTAAACATATTGTGTGTTTTGTAAATTCTTAGCATATCATTCATAACATATACAATAATCCACAAATGACTACATACCATACGAAACGTAACATATCATACTAAATGTAATGTCTCGGATTTACGTACAGAATAATACGAAATGCTCTGAGACCACATTGAACCATTGAATTACCTATGATAATACTGATGTCTTGACAGGTCTGAAGGATAAAAGTGAAACAGAATATTAGTTTGAGGACAACCTCTCTGTACCATTGAGTGGCCAGTGTGGTACTCAGGCCACACCTTAAATGAGAGAGACCGAAAACTATTCATTAATTATGATTGAGGCTTACATAAGCTCACTTTTAGCATTACCCTCACGCACCATATATTGAAAAATGGAACTGACACAAGAAAAATAACCCAATCCCCTCGTTCAAAAACCACTAATCAAACATTTGAAAATCATGCCAGGGAATCCACACCAGAGCACAACATCAAAGCAAAATATGGAAACTTTCTCCAAAAAATGTGGGAACATTTTGTGGGAACTACGGCTTCTGTGAGGTTTGGGAACAGCAGTCCTTTGATATTCAAATCATCCATGGAGAGTGCTGGGCTTGGCCAAGGGAGAGGTGAGCCCAGCCCAGCAGGACCTGCTGCAGTGTTGTCCCCCACTCTCCACCTCCACCCCTTCTAACACCACAGGGCCTGGAAGAGGTACACAATATATACAAAAGCACGTTGACACCCCTTCAAATTAGTGGATTCGACTATTTCAGCCACACCCATTGCTGACAGGTGTATAAAATCAAGCACACAGCCATGCAATGGCAGTAGAATGGCCCGTACTGAAGAGCTCAGTGACTTTCAACATGGCACCGTCATAGGATGCCACCTTTCCAACAAGTCAGTTTGTAAAATGTCTGCCCTGCTAGAGCTGCCCCGGTCAACTGTAAGTGCTGTTATTGTGAAGTGGAAATGTCTCATCCGCGAAGTGGTAGGCCACACAAGTTCACAGAATGGGATGGCCGAGTGTTGAAGCACGTAGAGCGTAAAAGTCATCTGTCCTCTGTTGCAACACTCACTACACTAGCTCCAAACTGCCTCTGGAAGCAACGTCAGCACAATAATTGTTTGTCAGGAGCTTCATGAAATGTGTTTCCATGGCTGAGCAGCCGCACACAAGCCTAAAATCACCATGCGCAATGCCAAGCGTCGGCTGGAGTGGTGTAAAGCTCGACGCCATTGGACTCTAGAGCAGTGGAAACGCATTCTCTGGTGATGAATCACGCTTCACCATCTGGCAGTCCGATGGGCGAATCTGGGTTTGGCGGATGCCAGGAGAACGCTACCTTCCCCAATGCATAGTGCCAACTGTAAAGTTTGGTGGAGAAGGAATAATAGTCTGGGGCTATTTTTCATGGTTCGGGCTAGGCCCCTTAGTTACAGTGAAGGGAAATCTTAACGCTACAGCATACAATAACATTCTAGACGATTCTGTGCTTCAACTTTGTGGCTACAGTTTGGGGAAGGTAGCGAGGTCCATACAGAAAGGGTTTGTCGAGATCGGTGTGGAAGAACTTGACTGGCCTGCACAGAGCCCTGACCTAAACCCCATCGAACACCTTTGGGATGAATTGGAACGCTGACTGCGAGCCAGGCCTAATCGCCTGACATCAGTGCCCGACCTCACTAATGCTCGTGGCTGAATGGAAGCAAGTCCCTGCAGCAATGTTCCAACATCTAGTGGAAAGCCTTCCCAGAAGACTGGAGGCTGTTACAGCAGCAAAGGGTAATGTAGTGTATCTGCTCTGCTGCCTACTGGAGTTGGGCAGAGTGACCCCACCTCTCCTCTTCCACTGTGCAGCAGGTGTTGAGAGAACGATATGCCATCTGTCCATTAAGAAAAGTGTTATGTCACTGACACATGATAAGCAACTCCATATGGGACGCATTAGCTGGGAGTAAAAATACATGAGACTTGTCTTCTGTTGTCAAGTCCTTGAACCAAGTCTTGGTTCTCAAACAGCTTTCAGTTATGCACTTTGGGAAACAAAGCTAAATAGGCATACTTAAAGGAAAAATCCACTCAAAAACCATCTTTACGTATTTTTTTCATTAGTCCACTGTTGATACAGTCTCAAAATGTGTTTCATGTCAGCAGCAAAGTTTTCAAGATATAGGATTTTCAAGAAGCAAAGTGTCACTCATGATGATGCATTTTGGGACTGTATCACATTTACATTTTAGTCATTTAGCAGACGCTCTTATTCAGAGCGACTTACAGTTAGTGAGTGCATACATTTTCATACTGGCCCCCCGTGGGAAACGAACCCACAACCCTGGCGTTGCAAGCGCCATGCTCTACCAACTGAGCTACAGGGGACTTGTATTACTGTGGACTAATTAAAAAAATAACAAAATATAGTTTGAGAGGATTTTTTCTTGAAGTCCTGGAACATGAGCATTATCTGTGGTCACTTCTCATACCAGTTCTCATACAAACAAAATCATTCTATCTTACAGAATCCTGTTTGGCCTAAATTAGCTGTATATTTTGCATCCTGTTTGCTACCGTTGTTGTTTCTTTGCCTTAAAGTCATTCATCCTGGATAATGGGATGCCAGCTCGTATTGAGGACAATGTGGGAGGGGTGTCAACTTCTGTCCCCCAGGCTGATACATACACCATAGTGACCCCCGGCTCCTGTCCAAGTGTCAGACACAAAACACTATAGGCCTCTCTCTGGAGACAGCCAAGCTCCAGACTGCATTCCAACGCTACATGCCTCACATAGCACTGAACTGCTCTATCAACAAGGAACCAGAGGCAATGCCTACTGAGCTCTGTCAATGGTTCAACCAATGAATTATCCAATGGCGTGCTCATGCCTCTGGGCCCATTCTGTAGTCCTTTATGAGTGTGTTTTTGTGATGTAATGTTTATGAGTGGTGAGAGAGGGCTGGGAGGGGCTCAGCATAGCATAAATGTGCTTTATTTATCTTGTGGCAGGGTCATTTTTTTATGCAAAGGGTGCATTATTATGCTGCTGTGGAGTAAGGGTGTTCCCTTTAACCTGCAAGGTATGGTACAACACAACATCTGCATTCACACCATTGTTGAAATAACAACAGCAAATGGTGAGAAAATCCTACAGTGGATGGAATGAATGGCCCGCTTTGTTCTCTGGTTATATTGGTCTTGTTGGATGTGACAACATTATGGTATTTGCAACCGTTTCTTCTGTATAGATTTCATAATAAAAAACATAAGGACTTCCGTTGAACTACAGTAAACAACCGCTTGGTCTACCACTAACAAATAGTTGTACTCACAAAACAACATTTTAGGAAGCAATTTTAATATGCGGCTATCACAATATCAGACCATTTCCAACTAAGATATACAGTAACTACAACTTCTGCTTGGAAAGATTAAATACAGACTTGTTAATGACTACATTACCAAGCCAGGGGTTTGTGTTCCAAGCTTCACAAATTGTTAAAAAAAAAAGCTATAGCATTAAGACCTGCTGGAGAGATCTGTCTGTGTTGGTTAATGAAAGGTAGCACACACTGTCCTTATGGTCAGCTAGAAGAGCTGAGGCTACATTGTCCTAGATGGAATCCCATGACCTCACCCATGATCTTCATCTCACAGCAGGGAAAGGCAATCCGCAGGCAGACAGCACCAACCCACAGAGCACCGGTAAAAAACACACACAGAGAGAGAGAGAGAGAGAGAGAGAGAGAGAGAGAGAGAGAGAGAGACACAAAGAGCAGACCGCAGCTGGGATAAATGGCCATTCCAAGCTGTTTTTACGTGAGCCTGGATGTTCGATTTCACCATACTGTACAGGTTTTAACAATCATACCTGTTTTTAAAATCATATCTGCCCACCTATGACTTGGCTAATGACTAATCCATTTGCAAACACTGGCTATTCATTTTATGCCTGTAAAATCAATGTTTAACAATGAATCAAACAAACCGTCCCATCACTGGTGCATTCACAGTACGGCACAGATGTCTCAGTTACGTATTATTGGATTCGATAATAGTTCTCATAACTTTGTTATTTAAAGACAGAGGCAGTGCAATAGTATCTCCTGAAAGTTATGCTGCTGCCTATTGAAATCACTGGCCACTTTAAGAAATGGAACACTAGTCACTTTAATAATGTTTACATATCTTGCACTACTCATCTCATATGTATATACTGTATTCTATAATATTCTACTGTATCTTAGTCCATGCCGCTCTGTCATTGCTTGTCCATATATGTATTCTTAAATCCCATTCCTTACTAGTTTTGTGTGTATTGGGTATATGTTGTGAAATTGTTAGATATTACTTGTTAGATATTACTGCACTGTCGGAGCTAGAAGCACAAGCATTTCGCTACACCTGCTATAACATCTGCTAAACACGTGTATGTGACAGATAACATTTGATTTGATTTGATTTACATCCACTGCATGTTTCAGAGGGATGAGTACACATGCTATCAGTTTCCAGAGGAGGAATTCCAGAGATGTGAAGTATGTACCTGTTACAGCTGGCCTGCCAAGGCGGAACAGCTAAACGGAGATAGTCAGAGACACACACTCCCTCAAACACACACACATCTGTATATGCATTATAAATAATCTGCATATTTTCTTTGAGAACAAAACAATTATTCAACCACTAGCAATTTAACCAATGTTCTGGAATTCTGGTTTTATTTATTACATTTGAGTTTTATCTGACACTCATTAGCATGGTTGCTCATGCGCTTACATTCTTGATAAGAATCAAAATATGTTTCATTTCCATACCACATGAGCCATCAGCTGTGACTTAAACTCCACCTCAGCTACACATGCAGTTCCATGCAATGAGACTGGTAGTGGAGCACATTTAATGAGGAGAAACCCAAGTCACCTTAAATACCTTTACAACAACACCAGTGTCAGGTTGCATTAAGACTTGGTCTAATAACAACCAACCAGGCAATACATGGTCTAAGGAAGTAAACATTGGCCAATCACTTAATAAATTAGCCGATTACTGCATCAGCCATGGCCATAGAAACTGAGCAATATAGTACGTACTGCTAGACCAGTAAAACACAAAACAATGACGTGATGTCCATCGTTGTTGCTCCACACAGCCTCAAGCTATCAAAAAACGATGGGAAGCTGACGACTCAAAGGAAAACAGTGGGAGGGCTGGGAATGACACGTAATGCAGTTAATTACCGAGAGAACTGAAGGAAACCAGGAAGGAAGCCCTCAACCCCTGATAAGCAGACATTACGCCTCAGAGCTGGACAACATTCTAAGAAAATCATATGTTCCAGCATCCCGCCAACAACTTTGCCCCTCTCCGGCCTTCATAACTCGCTTGTACTATCTCAACTCTGAGAAATATGTTTGCTTCTTCAGGCAGCGGTGCCAAAACAAAGGAGAGCTATCTTGGACACGGGTAAAAACACTGCGTTATCTGGCCGGCCCCAGTGAATGTCATTCATCTAGAGTGGAGAAAATAATTAATTTACACAGAAGCAGGCACTGGAGAGGCGAAGCAGCTGTCTGCCGTCTGGAGGCCTGTCTGACCCACGCAGTGTGTTTTAACCACATGTCCTCTTGGACTTGGAGAAAGATTTATCTGGACAAACTTCAGACACACAAAGCACAGAAAATAATGTCTGTCCAGCTATTTGAAGTTTGACATATGTAATCCACTTGGCACAATATTTTGAACTTATCCAGCAGCACATTCTTTTCTTCATTTCACACAAATAAATGAGCAAATAGCTGACAAATGCAGTGAACTCTCACCATGTATAAAGATCCCACACAAAGAATGCTCTGATGTTCTTAAATCAACATTGCAATATCAGGGAAACACTGGACTGATGCCATATTCAATGCTATCAGTACACCAATAGACCATACAGTAACAAGAGGTCCTCACAATGTGATGGAGATCAAGGCTGTTACGGTGAGAAGTGACTGCACATTGAAGGCAGATTGTTTTGTAACTGACATTCCCCCAGACAGTCAGACAGCCAGTCAGTCAGCAGAGGCAATTGGATCCAGAGATCCTGCTCCATATCTCAGAATGGCACCGAGGGGTTTACATGACAGTGTATGACCACAGGGAAGGAATAGTGGAGCCGGTAAGGCGGCTTTCAGGGAAGCCATGCTCAGAATAGACAGGTGTCATGTTCCAGAGGAAAACAGCACATGTCCTGGAGGATAGCCTGACATCTGTATAAGACCACTCTACAAACATAAATACACCGTGTTGCTGACCAATAAGAGAACAGCTCCATCAGACCTGAAGGATCTGTGCCACTCCTCAGAAAAAGGACTGCTTGACACTGTCCATGACATTTGGTGGTTATTTATTGTGATCATAAAAACAATGTTGGAGTGCTTAGGGGTTGTTGCTCTGTAAACAAAATGCTACTTTAATCCTTACAGTAATTTGTGGGTAAAGAAAGTCATGACATGCCTCCAGCTACATGTGGCCAAGCTCTGATGTGTTATTGGGTCATCTGATATGTGAGTGTGTCTGTTTTCCTGTCCAGATCAAAGGGATGGAGAGCTGCCACTGTGAAACTGCCTTTGCTGGAGGTTAAAGCACAAGGCCTGACTCAAACTCCTTTAAGTTCCCTTAATGACCAATTTCCGAGCTTGTACAAGCCAGGGGGAACTTGCTAATGTAGTCTAGTTGGTGATATATATCCTGCTGATGACCGTGGTGGTTTAAGTTGGCAGAGAGTGGGGTCCTACTGAAAGGATCAACCAATTTAAACCATGCATAAATCCTGCAAGTAATTTGCTTTCTGAGCCTCAAACTCCCACATCCTCTTTCTGTCCTGGTGCTGGAGCTGTTGCCTGGAAACGTGCTCACTTCCACAGTGTGGCTCTAGGAAGGAAATAATGCAAAGAGGAAGAAGAAAGTTCACACAGTTCTGTTCTGGGATATTGTGAATAAGCCTACAGACAGACCAGTCAGGCTGGAATACGCTGCTCATTTGGAATGCTGTCTGCTGGCTGACAGAGCCAGAAAAGTTTTGTCGACTTCAGCTTATTTGTCTTCTTTACTGTAGTGAGCCCTGAGAGAGTGACATAGCTCTGAATCCAACGGCTTGGTTCATGTACAACTAGTTATACTATTAGATTAACCTGAGGCCCCAGAGCAGGTGCTCTGGTGCGTTTTTTATCTCTAACATCCGTGTTTAAATCAAGCCTCGCATGGGCGAATTGGCCATCTGGCAATTCGGGCAAATGCCAGATGGACCATATTTTTGCTGGGTGGGCTGGTAAAAACGAAACAAACTAATAATAAAAATGGACACGGCCCACGGCCCACGGCCCATGGGCCTGTTAAGATTTGGTTTTAAAGATTTTTGTGCAAATTCTCTGTTGTCAATAATATATTTGAGCATTTGGGCCGGCCAGGTTTTCTCATTGGCTGAGCTGAGGTCGCTTAACATTTTACATTCAAATTCAAACGCGCCTCAGCAAAGACCTCTGCTCTGACTCTCTGTCAAAAACGGAAAGGTGGTACCAAAAACGTTAGAGCAAAAAAAGGCTCTTGAGGACGATGTTGCTAAATGTGTGAAATTAACCAACTTCTTTTCTAAAAGTTCTGGTTCTGCTGAGTGCTGTGACTGTGTCTGTACTGAGAAATGATGTTAGGCTTAGCATCGACAGATCAGCTGCTGCTGCAGAAGACAGTGCAGTTGAGGTAGGGAGAAAACAGAGAAAGACACACACACACGTAGCCTAATGCTGCCAGTTAATATGTGGGGTATATATCGTATGAAATAGTAGGCTAATTAACACTTAGGCCTAATTAGGGAAGGGGGGATTCGGGGGAACACATATGACGGGCAATAGCCTAAAAGGTCGTTAGATTGGCTTTTATAACATATAAGCCAATAGCCATCTATTAAATCAAATCAAATGTTATTTGTCACATGCGCCGAATACAACAGGTGTAGACCTTACAGTGAAATGCTTACTTACAAGCCCTTAACCAACAATGCAGTTTTAAGAAAAATAAGTGTTAAGTAAAAAATAGATAAGTAAATATAAGCAGCAGTAAAATAACAGTAGCGAGGCTATATACAGGGGGTACTGGTACAGAGTCAATGTGTGGGGGATAACAGTAGCAAGGCTATATACAGGGGGTACTGGTACAGAGTCAATGTCTGGGGGATAACAGTAGCAAGGCTATATACAGGGGGTACTAGTACAGAGTCAATGTCTGGGGGATAACAGTAGCAAGGCTATATACAGGGGTACTGGTACAGAGTCAATGTCTGGGGGATAACAGTAGCAAGGTTATATACAGGGGTACTGGTACAGAGTCAATGTCTGGGGGAACAGGTGAGTCCAGGTAATTGAGGTAATATGTACATGTGGGTAGAGGTAAAGTGACCATGCATAGATAATAAACAGAGAGTAGCAGCAGCGTAAAAAGAGGGGGTGGAGGACAATGCAAATAGTCCGGGTAGCTATTTGAGTCTTATGACTTGGGGGTAGAAGCTGTTAAGAAGCCTTTTGGATCTAGACTTGGCGCTCCGGTAACGCTTGCCATGCGGTAGCAGAGAGACCAGTCTATGACTAGGGTGGCTGGAGTCTTTGGCAATTTTTAGGGCCTTCCTCTAACACCGCCTGGTATAGAGGTCCTGGATGGCAAGAAGCTTGGCCCCAGTGATGTATTGTGCCGTACGCACTACCCTCTGTAGTGCCTTGCGGTCGGAGGCCGAGCAGTTGCCATACCAGGCAGTGATGCAACCAGACAGGATGCTCTCGATGGTGCAGCTGTATAACGTTTTGAGGATCTGAGGACCCATGCCAAATCTTTTCAGTCTCCTGAGGGGGAATAGGCTTTGTCGTGCCCTCTTCATGACTGTCTTGGTGTGTTTGAACCATGATAGCTTGTTGGTGATGTGGACACCAAGGAACTTGAAGCTCTCAACCTGCTCCACTACAGCCCCGTCGATGAGAATTGGGGCGTGCTTGGTCCTCCTTTTCCTGTAGTCCACAATCATCTTCTTTGTCTTGATCACGTTGAGGGAGAGGTTGTTATCCTGGCACCACACGGTCAGGTCTCATCGTTGTCGGTGATCAGGCCTACCACTGTTGTGTCGTTGGCAAACTTAATGATGGTGTTGGAGTCGTGCTTGGCCATGCAGTCATGGGTGAACAGGGAGTACAGGAGGGGACTGAACATGCTCCCCTGAGGGGCCCCCGTGTTGAGGATCAGCGTGGCAGATGTGTTGTTACCTACCCTTACCACCTGGGGGGTGGCCCATCAGGAAGTCCAGGATCCAGTTGCAGAGGGAGGTGTTTAGTCCCAGGGTCCTTAGCTTAGTGATGAGCTTTGAAGGCATTATGGTGTTAAACGCTGAGCTGTAGTCAATGAATAGCATTCTCACGTAGGTGTTCCTTTTGTCCAGGTGGGAAAGGGCAGTGTGGAGTGGAATAGAGATTGCATTATCTGTGGATCTGTTGGGGCGGTATGCAAATTGGAGTGGGTTGAGGGTTTCTGGGATAATGGTGTTGATGTGAGCCATGACCAGCCTTTCAAAGCACTTCATAGCTACAGACGTGAGTGCTACGGGTCGGTAGTCATTTAGGCAGGTTACCTTAGTGTTCTTGGGCACAGGGACTATGGTAGTCTGCTTGAAACATGTTGGTATTACAGACTCAGTCAGGGACAGGTTGAGAAGTCAGTGAAGACACTTGCCAGTTGGTCAGCGCATGCTCGGAGTACACATCCTGGTAATCCGTCTGGCCCTGAAGCCTTGTGAATGTTGACCTGTTTAAAGGTCTTACTCACATCGGCTACGGAGAACATGATCACACAGTCGTCAGGGAACAGCTGATGCTCTCATGCATGCTTCCGTGTTGCTTGCCTCAAAGCGAGCATAGAAGCAATTTAGTTTGTCTGGTAGGCTTGTGTCAATGGGCAGCTCGCGGCTGTGCTTCCCTTTGTAGTCCGTAATAGTTTGCAAGCCCTGCCACATCCGACAAGCATCGGAGCCGGTGTAGTACGATTCAATCGTAGTCCTGTATTGACGCTTTGCCTGTTTGATGGTTCGTCGGAGGGCATAGCGGGATTTCTTATAACCGTCCGGGTTAGAGTCCCGCTCCTTGAAAGCGGCAGCTCTACCCTTTAGCTCAGTGCAGATGTTGCCTGTAATCCATGACTTCTGGTTGGGGTATGCACATACGGTCACTGTGGGGATGACGTCATCGAAGCACTTATTGATGAAGCCAGTGACTAATGTGGTGTACTCCTCAAAGCCATCGGAAGAATCCCGGAACATATTCCAGTCTGTGCTAGCAAAACAGTCCTGTAGCTTAGCATCTGCGTCATCTGACCACTTCTGTATTGAGCGAGTCACTGGTACTTCGTGCTTTAGTTTTTGCTTGTAAGCAGGAATCAGGAGGATAGAATTATGGTCAGATTTGCCAAATGGAGGGCGAGGGAGAGCTTTGTACGCGTCTCTGTGTGTGGAGTAAAGGTGGTCTAGAGTTTTTTTTCCTCTGGTTGCACATTTAACATGCTGGTAGAAATGAGGTAAAACGGATTTAAGTTTCCCTGCATTAAAGTCCCCGGCCATTAGGAGCACGGCCTCTGGATGAGCATTTTCTTGTTTACTTATGGCCTTATACAGCTGCTTGAGTGCGGTTTTAGTGCCAGCATCGGTTTGTGATGGTAAATAGACAGCAACGAAAAATATAGATGAAAACTCTCTTGGTAAATAGTGTGGTCTACAGCTTATCATGAGATACTCTACCTCAGGTGAGCAAAACCTCAAGACTTCCTTAATATTAGATTTCATGCACCAGCTGTTATTTACAAATATACACAGACCGCCACCCCTTGTCTTTCCGGAGGCAGCTGTTCTATCTTGCCTATGCACCGAAAACCCCACCAGCTGTATGTTATCCATGTCGTCGTTCAGCCACGACTTGTCGAAACATAAGATATTACAGTTTTTAATGTCCCGTTGGTAGGATATTCTTGATCGGAGCTCATCCATTTTATTATCCAATTATGGTATGTTGGCTAATAGGACTGATGGTAGAGGCACCCCGACCTACGTCCCCGATATCTCCGTCTCTTCTTCATGCGAATGACGAGGATTTGGGCCTTGTCGGGTGTCTGAAGTAAATCCTTTGCGGCCGACTCGTTAAAGAAAAAATCTTTGTCCAGGATGAGGTGAGTAATCGCTGTCCTGATATCCAGAAGCTATTTTCGGTCATAAGAGACGGTGGCAGAAACATTATGTACAAAATAAGTTACAAATAACGCACACAATAGCACAATTGGTTAGGAGCCCGTAAAACGGCCGCCATCTCCTCCGGCGCCAGTGCTATATGAAATAACATGACTGTTTGAAAAGCATTCCAGGTGAAGCTGGTTGAGAGAATGCCAAGAGTGTGCAAAGCTGTCATCAAGGCAAAGGGTGGCTACTTTGAAAAATCTAAAATCTAAAATCTATTTTGATTTATTTAACACTTTTTTGGTTACTACATGATGCCATATGTGTTATCTCATAGTTTTGATGTCTTCACTATTATTCTACAATGTAGAAAATAGTAAAAATAAAGAAAAACCCTTGAATGAGTAGGCGTGTCCAAACTTTTGACTGGTACTGTATATGTAATAGTAATTAACCCTTAGGATAGGGGACGACATGTATGACAGCCAGGCACTCCTTGCTTTTATAAGTTATTATGGCCCAATGGTTATCCAATAGGCATTTATTCCTTCTTTTTTTTTCTTCTAATAAATGTATTTATTTATTCACAACTATAGATGTTTCTGGGCCCAGCACAGGCAGTGTGGTCCCCTGGTCTTCTGGTATCAGTGCTGTGGGACAGGAGGCTTAGCAGAGACAGCTCAGTGGTGAGGTCGGAAGAAAACAGAGACACAGATGTACGATCTTAATTTGAGCCAATTTGCTACAGCAGGAAAAATATCCTGCAGCAACAGGAAATGCAAATTATTATGTGGATGGGGGCTGGTGTGACGAATGCCAGGGCAGAATTTTTGTCCCAGTCCGCCCCTGAAGCCTTGGTCCAACCACTAATTACACACTGAGAAGATGAGGCTGGCTGCTAGCAGCATTTGCATCGAAGTCTATTTTGACTAAATTACAAGAACAGCAGGTTCGTGCTGAGATCGGGAAACTCCCTAAGAGGGGCAAGTTCAGATATTTTAAAACTCTTGAGTTTTAACAACATTTAGGAATTTTCATGCAGACTTATATTAAAATGTAATAAATCAGCATGGATCTGATCTTTACACACCTGCCCCCTCAATTAGACTAACTGTGACGTCTAGAGAGAGACCATAAACCTTCAGCATCTTTACATCTCTACATTCACTCCTGATATAAAGCCTTGTGATCTTTCTATAAATCTGCTTTTGGGGAGAGCAAGTCAAACCTGATGATGTATTGTTATTCCAGATAGTATAGGTATGGTGATAAAAACAAGAATAGAAAAATGACAGAAGAAAAGTGTAGATCTACAGATAAACGTTTGATTTGTTCATTTCTGTTGTATACACTGTGCTAAAACATTGGCACTAAAGTAATCACATTTGTCTATGTTGTATAGTCTTGGAAAAAAGGTTCCATATAGAACCAAAAAGGGTTCTATCGCTTGCTTCATATATGGAACACCTAAAAGTTCTATACAGTACACCAAATAACAATTTTTTCTAAGAGTATACTCCCATGGCTAACAGCAAGTGTATAAATCTTAGTGAACAATATTATTTTTACTGTACCTTAACTTCAGTTGCTTTATGGCACAATAAATACTAACAAGATTGAACATTCCTGAGGAAATTCCAGCAAGACAGGAGAAAAAATGTGTGTTTTTTCTTTGAGCGTGCAATGTATTTTGAATCCAGGGAGAATAGAGTATTTAAATCACACAATGCCTGAGACAGATTCAGGCATGTAGTCTATTGAGATGTTGACACATACTCTATGAGTAAGGTAGTGAATCACAGAGTAATAAAGCAGGACTTTAAGTCTTACAGTAGTATGAGGAAGAGCGTGCCATGTTTTCAACCGGCACAGGATGCACAGGAAATTATTGGTCATTCAAGAGGGGGCGGAAAATTACATGACAATGACTGCTGCTGCATTCTCAAAATGTTCTTACCGAATCACAGCCATTCTCTCATGGCCAGGTACTCACAGTGGCCTGTTTTCTAGTGTGACTTTAAGATAAACATAATCAGACAGATACCACTACATACTGTAGGTACACTTTCAAGAGTACCACAAATAAAATGGACAATTCCATTCAGATTTCAGTCATCCAAAATGTGTGCTTATAACTGCTGATATACTGTATCTAAATACCTTACAGTTGTCTCTGAAACTGATCTGTGATAATCTGACCTTGTGTGCTGTAGCTAATGTGTCTCACCTGGGACAAAGAAAAACATAGCCTACTGTACAGTATTTATTATTTAAAGCCACAAGTTCAAACTCAAGATCAAACATGGGTTAGTGAGTAAGCTTAGAACTTCCAATAACTCTTATGAAAGGGGAACATACAGAGGGAGTGTTATTTTTCTCACTCACTAAACTCTATATATCATGCCTCTCCCCCCTCTCTCAGAGCAGTAATTCATCTGACAGGAACAGCAGCGCTACAGCAGACTGACAGTGTTACCATACCTCTCCCTGTGTATTTGTGCCCCCACTCCCCAATGACACGCAAGGGGCCATTTCCAGTTGTGTAACTCTGTATTTCACCACTAAGAGCTGCAGGGGGAGGCTGCTCTCAGAGCTGCTGCATGAGAAATGCTGCTTATCATCCCCAACTCAAACAGGTAGCAGCGGTTTTGAAAGTTCACAGGAAGGGAAGCAGAAAATGCTCACTGGCTTGTGCAGACAGTAATATCTGTTGATATAAATACAATATAATATATCCTTTACAATATACTATGATTAAGAAAACAATAATCTGATAATAATATAGTTTTCCTGAGATAAAAGGGTGATGAACCCTCAATGAATGACTGCTTAATCATTGTCTTTCTCTTAATGTAACTCAATGTAAAGAAAATACCATGCCATGGTAGAAGCCTATACAATTGTAAAACTCAGCCAGATACATCAAGCATAAAGGCATAGCCTACCAGAGAACCTGAGGGTGGCCGAAACTGAACATATTTAAAAGAGATCTTAAAACACACCTTTTTAACTTTGCTTTTCCTTAGGGTGCTTTTTTAGTCTTTCAGTTTTTATGGTTATTCTTCAGTTTTTTATCCTCTTATGTTTGTTGTGTAGTAAATATTTCTATATTTATTTTCATTGTTTTTATTTATGTTTTTTCCTGTGAAGCACATTGTGTTGCATTCATGTCTGAAATGTGCCATATAAATAAAGCTTGATTTCAATCGATAAATGAATCCAAAATTGTGACCAATTCAATTTGGCATAAACATAGTCTGATTGAAGACTAAATGATTATCTCTGAGTATTCAGGCTGGAACTTTACACAGCCTGGAGGTGTGTTGGGTCATTGTCCTGCTGAAAAACAAATTATAGTCCCACTAAGTGCAAACCAGATGGGATGGCGTATCGCTGCAGAATGCTGTGGTAGCCATGCTGGTTAAGTGTGCCTTGAATTCTAAATAAATCACCAACAGTGTCACCAGCAAAGCACCCCCACACCATAACACCACCACCTCCATGCTTCACGGTGGGAACCACACATGCAGCGATCATCCGTTTACCTATTCTGCGTCTCACAAAGACATGGCGGTTGGAACCAAAAATCTCAAATTGGGACTCATCAGACCAAAGGACACATTTCCACCTGTCTAATGTCTATTGCTCGTGTTTCTTGACCCAAGCAAGTCTCTTCTGATAATTGATGTCCTTTAGTAGTGGTTTCTTTGCAGCAATTTGACCATGAAGGCCTGATTCATGCAGTCTCCTCTGAACAGTTGATGTTGAGATGTGTCTGTACTTGAACTCTGTGAAGCATTTATTTGGGCTGCAATTTCTGAGGTTGGTAACTCTAATGAACTTATCCTCTGCAACCAGCAGAGGTAACTCTGGGTCTTCCTTTCCTGTGGCGGTCCTCATGAGAGCCAGTTTCATCATCGCGCTTGATGGTTTTTGCGACTGCACTTGAAGAAACTTTCAAAGTTCTTTACATTTTCCAGATTGACTGACCTTCATGTCTTAAAGTAATGATGGACTGTCATTTCTCTTTGCTTATTTGAGCTGTTCTTGCCATAATATGGACTTGGTCTTTTACCAAATAGGGCTATCTTCTGTATACCACCCCTACCTTGTCACAACCTAACTGATTGGCTCAAACGCATTAAGGAAAGAAATTCCACAAATTAACTTTTAACAAGGCACACTTGTTAATTGAAATGCATTCCAGGTGACAACCTCATGAAGCTGGTTGAGAGAATGCCAAGATTGTGCAAAGCTGTCATCAAGGCAAAGGGTGGCTACTTTGAAGAATCTCAAATATAAAACATATTTTGATTTGTTTAACACTTTTTTGGTTACTACATGATTCCATATGTGTTATTTCATGGTTTTGATGTCTTCACTATTATTATACAATGTAAGAAAAACCCTGGAATGAGTAGGTGTGTCCAAACTTTTGACTGGTACTGTATATGGGAGAAGTTGTGAGAAAAGTTCCAGCCTGGATACTCAGATTATCCTTTAGTCTCCAATAGTCATTTGTCTCTGGTGACAATCACGCTACTCAAACTAGTAGTACGGTGTTAGCAATTTACTGTCTCTCTCTTAATGTAACTCAATGTAACTTTAAAGAAAATATCATGCCATGGTAGTAGCCTATACCATTGTAAAACTCAGCCAGACATATCAAGCATAAGGCTTTAAAACCTGGATTATGGTGGAGACACATACATCATTATTATAATGGTTGAACACACAGAGCTATCTTATCAGAGCATGGAGACAAACCAGATGTTTTATTGTCCAGTTCAGACACACAGGCTCTTACTGCATGTACAGGAATCTGTATCTAATCCTATCAGTATGTATTTGTTTGAATACTAAGGCAAAGAACATTTACAAATGAGATTAGATTTTACAACCTTGAATGAACCATGTAACAGTGTTCAGGCTCAACTGTCATGTTGCCCAATTGCTTAGACATCTGCCCAGCGGTCACTGATCTGTGAAACATGCGTAATTGGAAGTGTGACTTACTTTAGTTTACAGATGAGAAAAAATAAGTCAACTGCTCCAGTCTTCACAGTTAATTGAAGAGGGATTTTCAAAACCACAATAACCGGTCAGAGAAAATGTATCTAATAGAATTTGCGCTGGCTACATGTGTCAGTGCGTCTCTTCCAGTCACTCACTCTGAACTACTACTGGGCTAAATTACTGTCTCACTTTGTCTCACCACAGTACCTCCCGTCTATTACATGAGGGCGGTGCTGGAGATTACAAGACCCAATGGTAACTTCTGATACACTGTGCTCGAAATTTAAATTATAAAGGCTTCATTACAACTGTAGACGCAAATACTGTAAATGTAGCCACAGTGGAACAAATTGACAGCATAGATAGGGTAGTATACTCTGATTATTTTATGGAGAATAAAACTGGATTGAAGTTTAATGGCTCTTTTGCTAATTAAGCTACAAATAAATTAACCAAATGGAATATTAGCATATAGCCTAAATTATTATGTATATCATTGTAATAATTCAAATACATTTTGAGGCGCAAGTTGCACTCAGCAAGTGATTGAGGCACGTGCACAGGCTCTAGCACAAAAATATATCCAGCTGTTCAGTGTCCAGTATAATGTTTCAAGAACAAACAAACAAAACAAAGAACATGCGTCAAATTACGCAAAAGTAATTTATCCCCTAATAGGCTACATTTGACAATCAATAACGCAGTGAGTAAAATTTGACTGCTTTTAAAGTATTGACTGTTTCTTCCATGACATAAAACGACACGTTCAGATGATGGTGATCACATTTAATCACCTTGAGACCGCTCTGCTCCAATGTCATGAAAATATCTTCCATGTAAATGAGGCCATCTAGTGGTAAATGGAAGAAAACATGCGACAGAGCCATATTATGCATCACGTTTACATACAGTGGGGAAAAAAAGTATTTAGTCAGCCACCAATTGTGCATGTTCTCCCACATAAAAAGATGAGAGAGGCCTGTAATTTTCATCATAGGTACACGTCAACTATGACAGACAAAATGAGAAGAAAAAAATCCAGAAAATCACATTGTAGGATCTTTAATGAATTTATTTGCAAATTATGGTGGAAAATAAGTATTTGGTCAATAACAAAAGTTTCTCAATACTTTGTTATATACCCTTTGTTGGCAATGACACAGGTCAAACGTTTTCTGTAAGTCTTCACAAGGTTTTCACACACTGTTGCTGGTATTTTGGCCCATTCCTCCATGCAGATCTCCTCTAGAGCAGTGATGTTTTGGGGCTGTCGCTGGGCAACACGGACTTTCAACTCCCTCCAAAGATTTTCTATGGGGTTGAGATCTGGAGACTGGCCAGGCCACTCCAGGACCTTGAAATGCTTCTTACGAAGCCACTCCTTCGTTGCCCGGGCGGTGTGTTTGGGATCATTGTCATGCTGAAAGACCCAGCCACGTTTCATCTTCAATGCCCTTGCTGATGGAAGGAGGTTTTCACTCAAAATCTCATGATACATGGCCCCATTCATTCTTTCCTTTACACGGATCAGTCGTCCTGGTCCCTTTGCAGAAAAACAGCCCCAAAGCATGATGTTTCCACCCCCATGCTTCATAGTAGATATGGTGTTCTTTGGATGCAACTCAGCATTCTTTGTCCTCCAAACACGACGAGTTGAGTTTTTACCAAAAAGTTATATGTTGGTTTCATCTGACCATATGACATTCTCCCAATCCTCTTCTGGATCATCCAAATGCACTCTAGCAAACTTCAGACGGGCCTGGACATGTACTGGCTTAAGCAGGGGGACACGTCTGGCACTGCAGGATTTGAGTCCCTGGTGGCGTAGGTGTTACTGATGGTAGGCTTTGTTACTTTGGTCCCAGCTCTCTGCAGGTCACTCACTAGGTCCCCCCGTGTGGTTCTGGGATTTTTGCTCACCGTTCTTGTGATCATTTTGACCCCACGGGGTGAGATCTTGCGTGGAGCCCCAGATCGAGGGAGATTATCAGTGGTCTTGTATGTCTTCCATTTCCTAATAATTGCTCCCACAGTTGATTTCTTCAAACCAAGCTGCTTACCTATTGCAGATTCAGTCTTCCCAGCCTGGTGCAGGTCTACAATTTTGTTTCTGGTGTCCTTTGACAGCTCTTTGGTCTTGGCCATAGTGGAGTTTGGAGTGTGACTGTTTGAGGTTGTGGACAGGTGTCTTTTATACTGATAACAAGTTCAAACAGGTGCCATTAATACAGGTAACGAGTGGAGGACAGAGGAGCCTCTTAAAGAAGAAGTTACAGGTCTGTGAGAGCCAGAAATCTTGCTTGTTTGTAGGTGACCAAATACTTATTTTCCACCATAATTTGCAAATAAATTCATTAAAAATCCTACAATGTGATTTTCTGGAGAAAAAAAATCTCAATTTGTCTGTCATAGTTGACGTGTACCTATGATGAAAATTACAGGCCTCTCTCATCTTTTTAAGTGGGAGAACTTGCACAATTGGTGGCTGACTAAATACTTTTTTCCCCCACTGTACGTCACAGCAGACCCTATTACTGTGTAGCCTAATTATCACAACTTTAATACATTGTAACTAGGCCTACTAATTGGGAAACATAATAACAAGTGAATTATAAACATCTAATTGAAGAGTCAAAATAAAGAGTCATCGTCAACACTGACGGTGGTCTCATCACACAGATGTTCCAACGTTAACCCATGCTCTGGGCAAGTCTGCTCATTGCTCAAAGACGAGCATTCAGCCCATTGCGGTGTACCACCATCCCTCCTTCATTGGCCGCATCCTCCCACAGCCTACTACGGCTGGCCCAGAATAGGCTCGCCACTGGCGCCACTATGAAAGGTCAGAGCATCGAAAACGTATCACCTTGGCTTGCACCTGTCAATTAGGCTATAGCCTACAGTCGTCGCATAACTTGTGGCAAAATAAACTTTCTCAAAATATAAATACATTATTAAATACATGATCTATCTCCCCCTCACCGCTCTCTTCCGACAGTGCCCCAGCAGCAGCATCATCGCACACACCCAGTGGGCAGAGGCGACGTCCTAAGAACCTAATTCATTCTGGTGCCTTTTCGCGCAGCAGCAAGGATGTTGTATCTCTATCTTCTAACCCTGAGCCTATCGTCTATCCATGGCATCCTCCTTCCTGAATCTGCCAGGCCCGTGGATTTGGACACCAACCAGATCCTTGAGGATAATTTGGCACAAGGACACACGACATTAAACGAGATGTTTGAGGAGGTAGAGCAACTGATGGAGGACACGCATAATAAACTGGAGGACGCGGTGCACCAGGTTGGTTAATGGTTAGGTCTACTCAGACTTCTATTTGCAGAGCTTTGATAAAGATAAATTAGCCTATTATATCCCATAGCAGCCCTTTCATTTATATGATTTCCAATTAAATGTAAAATGCAACAGATAACAGTGCAGTAGACTCTTATTATATCACTTTAGTTGATCTAAAACTTTTCTGTTAAAGCAACCACAAATTTAACTTGACCTTTATTTTACTAATAAAAACAGTTGCCAGTGTGGGTTGAGATGAGTCGAAGTCAATCTTAACATGCACAAGTTGTAAAGAAAAAAACAGTGGTAACCTCAATGCAACATTGATATTTTGCATCAAACCTCATTAGATGGACAATGAGAGTGCAAAGTCCAGCTTGCATCCCCATGACCTTCCCTCAAATTATCACAACGAAAGCACTTCTGAGAGTGTGGTTGAAAACCAATCCATCCACACCATAGAGACCGTACACAAGGTACAGTAGTAGTCATACTCAAATGTATTATTGTACTGTATTCCATTCAAAACTAGGATGCTGAAATGCTATTAAGAATTGTAATACTGTATGGCAGTATTATTTTGGCATCCCACATTTGTTATGAAGACTGAAAGCAACATTGCAGAAATCCTACAAAATGTGTTTCTCTTTCTTCAGGAGACAGAAAACAGAACAGGAGAGACCCACATCACCAGAACAATTATCCAGTCCAGTGGCAAGGGAAATAATATTAATCATGTGAGTGAACATCATGATTTACAACAGATAAAAATAACATATATTATCCACAATAACTGGAACACTATAACTCTAATTGGTGTTTTGTGTTTATTAAAGACAGTGGGCATAAGATGAATACAATTCCATCCTTAATGCAAATCACAATTCATGAAAGATTGAACAAGTCGTCGGCTGTTTCCTCTTTCTGTGCTGCTCTGCTCTGCATGCGGCCACAGCTGCTGTCATGTTTGGGCGTCTCATTTCTCTTTCCCCATGCCCTGTACGCCTCTCCAGTCTCAACTGTGCTGTCTCATGCTCTATAAGCCAGGCTAAAGCTACGTCTTACCCAGGCAGAGTGACATGTGCAGGATGGTGGCTGGTTGAGAAGCTCTCTTCAGCGCTGCATCCTGTCTGTACATTAATTATATATGGCAGCCATGTCTCAGCCCTGATGAGGATGCTGATCAGGCAAGATAATAGCAAAAGAATCAAACCGATCAATCAGGCCGGATGTGTGCGTGAGTGCATGTCTTTGACCAGTATAGGTCTTTGGAGACAGACACGAGATTACTGCTATAGCAGGCCTCTGACCAGGAACCAGTGCAAGAAGTGCTCAATCCATCTTATCAGCCAAATTCTGAGGGGTTTTTAGTTATTTGTTTGGGTGGTTTTAGTTACAATATCTTGCTGGATAGTTCTGAACAATAACTTTGAAATGTCTGTATCATTTTATTCTGTGCTTTTGGTAAACATTGTGTTTAGTCATTTTCATAAGATCTTGTACATTTAACATGCATTTTCTTTATTGCAGTCACAGGTTTTAATATTTAGTTAAAATAATACACAGTCTCGGATCGTGCTATTCCTGCCAGTCTTTTCCTTAGCATATGTGATAGAGAGACAAGTGAGAGGAAATTGGATGTTTACTTATAAATTTGGGGACAAGTAGCCCATTGTCCCATTTTCAACAGCAGGCCCATTTTATTCAGGTCACTTTAGGCACAGATAAATATTGGAGGAGATCTTGTAACAACGTATCACATCCTCAAAAATGTACTTTGAAGTTATTTTAAAGTAACTTTTGTAAAGAAGTTTGCAATAGTACATGGCTATAATTTCAAGACTGCCATGTTTGATTTAGGCTATTTATCCATACAATCTGTTTTATAGTGCAAAACTCTGGATTGTGGGAGGCTTTGGTACCATATAGCGACCCTCTGCATGTTTATCTGTGAAGGAGGGTGTGTCCTGATTGTCCCCTCCTCCCCTCCTTACAGGAGTGTGTCATTGATGAGGACTGTGAGAAGGGAAAATATTGCCGGTATGAGACACACCGATCAAAGTGTCTAACCTGCAAAGCCCTCGACGTGGTAGGTCCATTTCATGGTTATTAACAGTGCCACACACATTTTACACACCCTGACACTGAACCCATCTAAAATGTATTTATGCAGACCTATATTTCCCAGGGGACTTTGACTCCTTCCTAGTTCCTATTATGTTCTACTTTAGACCATCTCCAGTTTTTGTAACAGTGCACACGTGCACACACACAGCGATCACAGAACAGTAGATTGCTTAAACATATGATGCAGCTGCTTCTGCATTGCAGTGTTGCCACAAGTGTAACTGGAGTGTTTCATGGGGGAGAGCTTCTCTCCTCTTGGCTGCGCATCAAAGCATGGGTCTGATTGAATATGAGCTCCACCTCTCTCAGACAAAGAGAGGAGCTGGATGAGAGGTAATGCGACACATACAATTGAATTGAATTTAAGAGCAATGTTTTTGGCAGGGCAGAGTGGAAATCCATCCACATAATACTGTAGAGACTGGCTTGCATTCAAAGTCAAAGGTACGCTGAGAATAGTTAAGGGTCTTCCTAGTTGATAAGGCCTGTGTTAATGTCCTGCACAGAAAAACACAGTAATATGTCGAACAGCACACTATTAATTAGACCCCAAGTTTCAGTTTGCACAAGTAGCAGGAATTTGCTGCACCTAGAGAGCTTACGAGAGTTACAAGAGACCAGTCATGACATTCCATGACCATGGGGCTTATATGATGCCATTTATGTAATCTAACAGTTTGTCACTGTGTTTGTGTGTTCCAGCCCTGCAAAAGGGATGAGGAGTGCTGTACAGGACAGCTGTGTGTGTGGGGCCAGTGCAGCCAGAACGCCACTAAGGGGGAAGCTGGCAGCATCTGCCAATACCAGAATGACTGCAGCCCAGACCTCTGCTGTGCTATCCATAAAGGTGCAGGCCACAAGGCCACACACAGAACATAATTCCTCTGCTAAATTATACACCATGAGTCATTCTACATGAAATTAACATGTGGGGAGCAAAATGGGCTCGTTTCATTTGGCTTTGACTCAGCCAGATAAAAACCTAAAGGGATTTCTTTGACATCCAAAAAAGGGAGGCTTCAAATTTCGATACCACAAAGCCTCTGTTCTCAATGTAATTATCCCTAGCCAATTATGATTGTCATGAAGTCAAGTGAAGCAGGGTGCATTGAAGTTTCAGATAGTTAAGTGATCATGTGAAGACCCATAACCTGCTTTCCCCTCCAAGCACTGTCCATATACTGTACTCTTTTATTAAAGTTTCTGTAGTAAAGTCACTTACCTTTGTCACTACCCATCTCTCTCCACTTACCTTGTGGTCAGCCCTGATGTTCCCAGTGTGCACGGCCAAGCCAATAGAGCGTGAGCGCTGTCATGGCTCCTCCAATCACCTGATGGAGCTGCTGTCCTGGGACATAGAGGGCCAGGGACCAAAGGAACACTGCCCCTGTGCTGAGGACCTCCAGTGTCAACATCTCGGGTAAGAATCTGTGTACTGCAAACCTGCAACATTTATATTCAATTGACATGAAGGCATACGTCATGACATTTGTTTTTGCAAAAACACTTGGTAGACAAAAGCCATAGCTATCACTCAAAATGCTGTTGACCCAGAATGATGCTACAAAGTTGATATTTCCTTATCTCTTTGACAGCCGAGGCTCGCTGTGTCTGAAAGGAGAGAACTCGAGTGAAGAGGACCTGACAGACACACTTTATTCAGAAATTGACTATATCGTCTAGGAGTAACCATGCAGCTCAACCTTTTCAGGCCTGTAGACAATCAGAGGGGTCTCCAGTGATTTCAGCCTAGAAAATGAAGTGGCTCCCCCTCTCACAAGGCTTACATGTAAGATTCTTCCATCTAAAAGCTGGTCATTATTTATTCAAGGCATTGCAGTTTTTTTCTATTTGCTCGAATTTAACCAAAAATCTAGATGTTGCATAGTGCATAACACCATGTATGTATTAGATGGAATTGACTTTTTGGAAATTCCCGATTCCTAGACATTCACACTGTTCAAAGGTAGTGTGTATGATGACTACACTCCAATTCTGCAATAAGAGTTCTTCATGTTTGAGCAAATATGTACTTAAACATACCCCCTCCTGCTCTCGTCTCACTTATGCGCCTACCTTAAGGATGGAGAGTTCGCTGGAGATGCACCGTTGAGGCCCTTTGCTCAAAATAATTAAGTCAAGTTAGGGGTGAAGAAAGAATCAATACAATGTACTGTATACATGTGAAGTAGCTTGCTTAATCCTGGTTTTTGTTTAAAATAGTGGTTTAAACAAGGACAGATGACATTTCTGAATGTGGACCACTGACAGAAAATGACAGGTCAGCTCATCATGCCCCAAACTTGGTAATGGAAACTATAACCCAGACACATGCAGCTTGAAAAACTTTTGCTCACAAGGAAATAAAAGGCTTTGCAAATGTAGATGTCTATCCTTGAGATGTAAATATTCTTATATGTATATCATGTTCAATCCATATAAATGCAGCATTGGTAAAGTGGGGATTCAAAATATTTAATTTACAATGACAAAATACTGAAGTTATGAAAAAAAATATTTTAATTTCATTCTAAAATCACCTTAACTATGTTCACACAAGATTTAAACCTCAAAACAAAGAAACAAATTATTTTATTGGCATTCCTACTATGAACAGCTTATGGCAGGCAGCATTAGAAGCCCAGAGGAGCTCTGCTGGGCCCTGCAGTGTGGAGACCCAGTCAGCTGGTCCATTAGGGTCTATGCCCTCTGGTCTCAGTCTATCCGAAGCAGCAGCAGCAGGTATATAGCGCCACAACCACTACCCAATCATCTCCCAAAACCACTGAGGGCTCCCGCCCTTCACGCCATCAGCATGCACGTGGCCTCGACGGACACGCACACAGTTCACATCGTGCAGAAATAAAACGAGAGAGGAAATAAACGTTTCTAAATTAACATTAGGTTAAATACAGACAAAATGTTTTAATGTGTGCCAGAGGTCGCTCACAATAACATCAAAAATAATTTACATTGAACAAAATGATGAGCTCCTTAACGTAGTCTACTTGGTGGTCTAGTTGCCATTTCCTTGGTAATTGGAGGACTAATACGTATCAGTGAATCAGGAGGAAGTGAGAGGCAGAGCTCCTATAAAGCGTATGGGGTGGAGCAGCAGTAAGAGGAGTTTCCACAGTGATGCACACTGTGGCATTCTGGGAAAACAGTAGAAACCCTCCAGGTCAGCAAATAAAAAATGACCACTTTATAGAATCAGAGAAGATAGAAGTTATTAAATGTTGAGTGTGAACTACGTATCGATTTGCCAAGGATGCTAAAAAACTGCAGTTTGGATTAAAGAAGACAAAGAAACTGGAAGAAGACTGGATAGTGAGTTTGTTGTCGTAGATACTCTTGGCTTTATACTCAGTCTCTAAAGTGGGTGGGTGGGACGAGCATCGCTCTAGCCTGGTGAAATACCAGATGTGGAGAATTTGAACCAGGTACATGTTCACAGATGGGTCAGGTAGGCTCTATCGCTAGTCTGCCTAACAGAGAGGGAGAGCGAGAAACCAAGTGCTAGAGGGAGATGAGGATAAATAATGTGTAGCGGGGAAGAGAGCGAAGAGGAAACAGACTGTTTTCTTTCCCTCTGGCTACACAGCTCTACTCTGATCGTGCACCCATGTCTGGAACGTTTCCGTTAAATTGATTTGTCTGTATGGTGTTCTTTTTATTGAATAGCCTTTGCACTTCCCTTTAAACTTCACAGTACAATTAACTATAGTGCACAATATGATTTCTGAGCCACTCTTTCCCCTAGAGCTCAGATTGGAGGATGAGAGAGGGCGTGTGAGCCGCACTGCTCTGGTGACGTCGTCGAGTGAACGTGGGGCCCCACGCCAGACAGGGTCCCCTGGCCGGGCCACGCTACACTGCAGCAGGCAGGCAGGCCAGCTAACCGGGACGGGCCTCAGAAGGGCCTCAGTCCTGCCCCAGGTCCTTGACCGGGCCCCCATCCAGGTAGATCTTAAGGGCTTTCTCCTTACGAGGTGAGTAACTGACCCGGTGGCCAGTCTTCAGCAGGCGGCTGCTCTCCCTCTTCATCAGCTCGTTGCGCTCGTCTTCAGACTGTTCCATAGGCTCCTCTGTGCTGTTCCTGAAACACCAGAGTACAAGCTGTGAGATCTTCTGGAGAATATACCTATATTAAACCAACTATCTGCAGTTTCCCTGAATATCCCGTTGTCATTTCACAATAACTATTCATTTGGAATGGCAAGGTGCCTGTTCCAGTATGAGGGGTTTACCTGTAGAAGACCACGGCGCCATCATCACAGATGTACAGAGGCCACACATTCAGTGTGGACACTTTAGGGTTCCAGTCCAGATCCTGATGGATCTCCAATACCGAGATATCACAAGGAAATGTTCCGCGCCCCTGCAGGAGACAATCAGGACACCAGTCAGTAAACTGGGAAACAATTCAGGAAATGAAGTGGAGTGAATCAATACAAGAGTAAAAATAAATCCTTACAGCGTTAAAAACGGTTGACCTACCTTGGCAAACTCCAGGTTTTCAAGAGGAATACCACTTATTTCACTGAGCTGGAGAAAGAGAATGTGTCACAAATTGCCTTTTAAAATACCCATTTAGCATGCCCTATCAGTTACCTTGCTACATCTAGTTATTTTCCATCTCAGTCTAGATGTTGTATACTGTGATGTGAAAAGTTACTGTGCATCCCACTACTCCCAAGTGATGAATCAGACCCAGTGATGTTGCTGGGAGCAGCACTTAGTGGTTGAGACAATCCCACAGTGCTGCCTTGCAATCCAGTGTGTATGTGGCCTCAGACATGCGCACCAGTGTACAAGGCCTGGCACGACATTCAAGACGTGAACACACACACACACACACCTTTTCCTTGAGTTCCTCCACACTGCTGCTCTCCAGAACCACTTCCTGGAAGGGCTCCAGCTTCATCTGGGCGGGGGTCCAGCGGCGGGTCAGCACAGCCAGCTGGGACATGGACTTCATCTTCTCCGGTCCTGGAAAGGCGCAGGAGAGGAGGGTTGGGGATTGCTGAGCACACACACCCACTGTCTGTCTGCCTCTCTTTCACAAGTGATACTCATTCAGAGGGGAGACAATTCAGTTCTATAGGGCTTTTCCTTTTACAGAAGTAATTATGTTAACTCTTCCTCCAACGCCATTTTTAAGTGACCTAATATAGGAGTTTGATAGAAAAGCAGCCATATATTTTAGTGTAGGTTTGTCTCTATTCAGGCTATGATGACCATGAGGCGATTTAAAAATGGTTCTGAAGAGGGTAGTCTAAACAATAGCAAACCAGGATTACCATCTAGAACCTCCAGGAAGACCTCCCAGTTACTGGAGATATTGATGTCCTCCTCGTAGACGTGGTAGTCCAAAAACACTGTCCCTGGGTTCTTCCACGTCTTCTTCCTGAGACGGAAACTGACCCCACACAAACACACAAAATTAAAGATTCAACAACACTTCTATCAATAAGCATCAGCTGTGAGTCAGTGCTTTAAAAAGGTCACTCACAGTACCCATCCATAAGAGGACAAAGGTGCCCATAATACTTTGAAGTAAGAGGATCTGCAGCAGGTAGCCTAGTGGTTAAGAGCGTTAGGCCAGTAACTGAAAGGTCGCTGGTTTGAATCCCGAGCTGACTAGGTGAAAAATATGTCGATGTGCCCTTGAGCTAGGCACTTAACCCTAATTGCTCCTGTAAGTCGCTCTGGATAAGAGCGTCTGCTACATGACTAAAAACGTACACATTCTGATTGTATCACCACAAAGACACCTGTGGAACCTTTTACAGTCAACTAGCCGGTGACAACAAATGTTTTCATAAGAAAATATGTAGGTAAGGGATTCAAGTGTATAATATTTGATGTATGGTTGGATGTGTGCCCATATATTCGTGTGCATTGGATTGTGTACATAGATTTTAGATATGCAGATCAGAGTTACTTGACTGTACATGTTAATAAGTGTTGAAGGTGGAACTTACTTGTCGATGTTGAGGTCCAGGTTGCATTGGTCTTTCAGCTGAGGCATTAGCTCCTCTTTGGACTGTTTCACAGTCATGCCCTTAGCAAACACTGTGTCCACGAGGAACTTACAGGGCTGGGGAGGAGAGAGACAGACACACACACCATCACTTACGCCGGAAACTCAATGACATATACAACTGTCACATCAATACACCTGGTGACAAATCCATCAGTGACACACCTACAGGCTGCTGTTATGTGAGGAAATTGCACAACACCAAATAACAACAACCACTTGTGTGCGTGAAGAAACATCAGATTATCCCAGTCCTTACCTCTGCGTCATTCACTAGTAGCTGGTAGACTTTCACCCGATACTCGCCCTTCTTTAGTGCTCTGCCTAATCGTATGGTTATCTGTAAGAAGATCAAGAGGAGCACCATGGATAAGATTGTAAAATAAAAACACCATTATCTTTTGAGAAGAGTCATGATATTTTGAAAGGGGCAGATAGTGAGACGCTACGGACCTTATTGTCGTCAGAGAAGGAGGAGAGGGTCTCGTTGAGCCGTACACTCTCAAACTCCTGGTTGTTCGCGTAGACGCGGAACACCTTGAACTGGGTAGAGGTGACCCCCACGAAAGGCTCCAGGTTCTGTTTGAACGCTGACAGAGTTATCCTCTTATCTACGTGGACCAATACACCTGACAGGAAAACAGCACCAAAACATACGTTTCAATTAGTTGGATCAGACTAATCACATAACAGTATATGAAATACTAAATGTGGATTTGGTTCTAAGAGCATTTAAACCAGTGTTTCTTAACCCTCAAGGTGTTGCTCACCGGTCTGTCAGATAACTGACATGAGTGCTTATCTTAAATTAACCCATTCACATCCATGTACTATATTTGGTACAATGTCAAAATGTGCCACAGATTCTGTTTGGTGTAAATGCATGAATTCTGGTGTAAACACAGTACAAGTGTCTAGACAGGACACGTTGACATTTTAAGATTGTTATTATCGATCATAGTTGGGAATTTGATACAAAATGTACACATTTTAATTTAATAAAAATCTTTAAAATGAATTCAGCATATGCATTTTGAAATACATTTCAGAATTAAATTGTTTAAACGCATATAGTATTGTTATTTGACCTGTTCTAAGCCCAAACATATGATTCAACTCATTGTTGTTTGTGAACTACAGCAGTTTCTGTATCCTACTATATTTAGTCTTTGGACACGTGGTTACTGTTTTTTTTGTCAACACCCCCCCCTAGAGTATATGCAATATAAACTCATTTAATGGAGATTGGTGAGTCATTTTACAGCGTTCTCCCTCTCTCAGATCTTAAAAACATCTTCAAATCTTATTATACAGTATAATCAAATCCAATGCAGGTCAATGGAGAGTGAGGCCTAGTACAGCATTCCCCCTCTTTCTCTCCCTCGCTCACAAGCACACACATACTGCAGATATACAAACATGCGGGTGTGCATGGATGTCTCATGGTAGGGTGGGGGTATGAAAAATGGTTAATCTTTGAGCACTTTCTGACCACATCTACCATGGGAAATCATGTACGGAAGGTTTTGTTCAAATAAAAAAATGGTGCAGTCATAAAGTGATTAAATTCATAATATGAAAGACCCACACTTATTCCACAGAAAAAAGGTACAAAATAACAATTCTACAGTTCCAACAAACTAAACATGCAATCAAAGAAACCAGTTAGGATCTCAGACTAAAAAAGATTAGCTTCAAAGACCTGCATTTGTAAATACATTTAGAATGGTTGGGCTTTCCACCAGCTGTTGTTGTTTGTGCGGGCATATGGGTGTGTGAGCGTGCGTGACTGTCTGTGGTGTGTACACACGTGTGTTTGTGAGAGAAAGAGGGAGAATGCTGTACCCGGCCTCACTCTCCATTGACCTACATTGGATTTGCTTCTACTCTAGGAGTGAGTGTGAGTGGATTTCGAGAGATACCAACAATTAAAAAGATCTGATCATAACATGTATTCACAGGACTTGATTCATAAAATGTGTAAAAAAAAAAAAAGAGAAGAAAAACAGTAACCCCATGTGTCCAAAGACTAAATATAGTACAATATCAAAAACTCACATTGTAGACAAACGCTTTGGCCGATCAGTAAGCTCAGAGAACATGTGTACCAAATGAAATGAATGATACATTGCCATTATGGACATAAATGGGTTAAGGGAGGGAGGGAGGCCATAGCTTCCCAGGCCCCATTCCAGAAAAGGTTGAGAAACACTTTGTACAATCTAAATCACTGCTGAGTACAGATATACCATCATCATCACACAGACAGAAGAGAAGAGAATACATACATTTCTGGCCTCCTTCCCCAGAGCCTTCCTCCTGATCGTATGGTTCTGCTCTGAAGTAGAGGTAATATGATTCCACCTTGCTCTTCCCGTTCTCATCATACTCGCTGTCTGTGCCGCTGTCCTCCTCGGCCGTGTCCCACGTCTCCTTCTTGCCCTCGTTGGCCTTGGAGCGGCGACTGCTAGTGATGCTGTGTGAGTCCAGGCCATTGGCCAGCTGGATGGGGCCGCTGTCGGCGTTGCACAGCGTGTCACTGCTGTGGCTGGAGCTCAGGATGTCACTGTCTACTGAGCTTGTGCTGCGGTCGTTGTTCACCTCAGAGTCCGAGCGCTCCTCCCCAGGGAACTGGGTTTCCGGGTCAGAGTAGGCCCCCCCGCCGCTAGCCACCTGGATCCGGTTCTCCAGCTCGCGGTTGTCGACTGCAACGACAGCGGATATGGAGGAGGCAGAGTCTGGCTCCTGAGAGGGTGAGGGGGACTCGATGTGCTCAAAGTCGCTGGTGTCTGAGCTCTTCTGGCTGTCACTGGTGCTGGAGCCCTGCTGGGAGCCCTGCTGCTGCTGGAGGGACAGGTTCTTCAGCTTCTCTGTGCTCTCCTCCAGGATGGTCTCTACAGACTTCCTGTTGCCCTTTGACCCCTCAGAGCACTCCTCGGGGTCGCCGCCCACATTTTGGCAAATAGTTCTGTTGGTGCCGGGGGATTGCACAGGCAGCGAGACAAACAGGCGGATTGTGTTCCCATGGCGATCCAGCAGTTTCCACAAGAGCGAATCGGTGAAAGTGACCTGGTGATCTGGGGATTCAGAGCTTTCCACAAAAACCTGAGAAGAGAAACCAGAGAATGGACAGATGAGGTTTGTGTTACATGGGAGATCAAAGCACTGCAGAAAATTACGTTTACAGATACACAACATTAACACAGCAGACACAAGCTGGAAAGGACAACAATAAAGTGTGACCTTGTTGCTCCTGAAGAAACCCTCTGCTTTCAGTGTCTTGTTGGGCACGTAGAGAAGCCGAAGGTCATTATAGCAACGCTCCAGGACGACACGCATGGTTTCGGCTGAGAGCTCTGTGGCCTGTCAACACACAAGACACACACAGTGGAGAGCTACTTCACCACAGATCCCACAACAAATACTGGCAGATTTTATAGTCTTACAAGTGTGGACTGTATCAGGCTGGATTAGACTGTATTAGAGATAGAAAGGAAGAATTAAAGAGGATTGTTTGAACTAGTTTACCTGTGCAATGAGCTGCTTGAACTCAGTGATTGACTGGTTTAGGTAGGCCCTGATGCTGACGGGAGGGGCGATAGTCTCAGTCTTCAGATCCACCACGTGAACCTTCACCATCACCTCTGCAGAGACACACACCAACCAGTCACACACACAACTCCTTTCCGAAAGGCTAAAAGAGTTGCTAGTTATAGTGTTATATTCTAAGTATAAAATGTGTTTTACTGACCTCCGGGTTTGTAGGGCTGGAAGACTTGCTCTGGTCTGCGGGTCTCCAGCAGCAGGTCAAACATATAGGAGGACTTGATCCCACCCAGCAGCAGCCCCATGGGGGTGTCCTCCTCTCCCTCGTACGAGCGCTCCAGGTACTCATGGAACTCATCGTACTTGACCAGGCGACAGCAGTCCAGTGGGACCACCTCCTCCAGATCCATGAGCTAGGGGGCAGAATGGGCGCCCAAAGACACACACAAACACGTGTAGCCACATAAGAGAATGTTTTGAGGCTTCTATTGGCCATTGCAACCCCCCTTTTATTCTTAGAACTGTGTCTATCCTTGGACCACTGACACAGACCGCTGGCTGGTATGCACTGCAGCAGCTGAGTGAGATTAGCTTTCAAGGCTTTCCTCTGCGTTTAGCTTGCACTCTGATGTACCTTGTAGGCCATCTCTGTTGCCTCTCTGAGCGTCTTGTCCTTGTGCACTTCCAGCTTGTTCTCCATCATAGTCCTCATCTTCACCGGATGCATGCAGAACAGCTTGATCTGACAGAGAAATGGGAAATACAGAGCAATTAACGACAATAGAACCCCTGTGCAAAATGACCGACACCGTTGCCCATGGGAAAGTCCACAGAAGGAGGATGTACCTTGCAGGTATTGCGCTCGATCTCCCTCTGTCTTTTCTCCTGCTCCTCAGACTCCTTCTCCCTCTGGACCAGATGCTTTATGTGCTCAGGGAAGTCATCACAATCAAGATACTCTGCAGAGGTAACAACACGGTCCATCAGTCAAGAGACCACCATAACTAACTGGAGGTCCAAGTCATTGAGAGAGACTAGGAAAGCAAAACCTAATAGGATTGTTATACCCACATATTTAACTTCATACAGTTTAACACCGCCATTTTAGACATTTAAAAGCAAACGTGATAATGGAACTAGACTTGATTTAATATGTTTCCCTTACTTGCATTCCTTGAGGGGTCTTTCAACCTATAAATCAGCATATACGCATTCGTAGAGCTGTTGGAACAGAAAAACATCTTATTAAATGCAAATGGAGAAAAGGAATATGAGTAGCCAAATCTTAGAGTTTAATCTTCCTTCCCAAACACATGAAAGAACAGCGCATTACGTAAAAGCACAGTTATCAACAGGGCTTTGTCCTAGCCTGAATAACCACCCTCTTGTTTTTCTCCCAGGCAGACATCAATCAAATGCAGGACTCTGAGTAAACAAGCCCTGGTTCATCCCCATTACATCTTCCTCTGGTATTGAACGTCGCTGTGTGTGGACTGGGAAGTGAACAGATGCTGGTTATTTTCTGGCCATGTATGCATTAGTAGGTACATACAATGAGATTGTGAGAGGGGAGAGCCAGGCATGGGAGTGAGATGTGTTCAGGGACATATTGATTTCAGATCAATCCAGAGAGTGACAGAGACAGGAGCTCCACTGACCTGGCAAAGGCACTGGAGTAATAGCCTCTGCTCCCTGAGGACCCTCCGTATGTCTTCCTGATGTCTTCCTGGGTGATCTATATAAGGACACACACACACATCAACACACTGGACCATCACCGTTGTGTTTCTGACAACTGTCAATAGAATATTACAATGACAAGTCTATTTAAAGCGTAGGTCGAGGAGTTATATTGATGCAGCCTGTGTCGAGTTGTTTTGTCTAGTATTACATGCATAGTAAACATAAGGTATTTGAAGACTGAGAATTACCTTGCTGACGTGCTGGTCGTTGAAACTGTACCACTGGCCATCGCTGAAGGACTTAATGCAGGCATAGTAGTGGCCACCTGCAGCGCTGCCCGAATGGACCATGACCGAGAACAGCTCAAAAGTCAATGAACTCTGGAGACGAGACAGGGGCAGGAGAGACAATTGGCTAAGAACTCAATCTAATGACAGCAGATTGCACTACATGCAAACAGGCCAGGATGGGCTATAAGACACATGCAGTAGTGGTGCTAGAGTGTAAGAACGGTGTGCGTGGTATTACATACAGTGTTGAGGCTGGGTACCTTTGGCTTCAGGACCCTCTCAGTACTGCTGGCGCTGTCCAGGCAGATGCCCTCATCCACACCGTCGTCCGTCGAGAAGTCGTTGCTCATCTGGTCGCTGTGGCAACTGCCCTCATTCTCTGCCCCGCTGTCAGTGCAGCTCTCCGTCTGAGGAGATTTCTATGAGAGGGGGCATTGATCAAAAACAAAGAGTTGGATAGAAAGAGAGAGAAAGCAGACAGAGTGCAGGTATCAGTTACACTCATTAATTAATGAGGACTTAATTGAAATGACTAATACATGAAACATAATCAAGAATCAAATTTGAAGGACATGGCACTATTCCCCCCCACCCCAAGCCTGATATCATGATTCTACCTAGAGTATAAAACACATAGGAGGCCACACTGGGCTGGTGTTTCTCACCTCGTCCTCCACGTCAATGAAGGGACCCATGTCCAGCTCCTCAGGGAAGGACATGCGGTCGTTGAGTTTGATGCGGTGCATAGTGGTATAGTCAAAGTCAAAACGCTTCAGCTGCAGAGTCAGCAGGTAGGGAAAGTGCAGAAACCTCAGCCCCTGTGGAGGGAGGGCAAAGGGCATGGGTCAGAACACAACTGGCCTGAGCAGACCAGTGACCACCTTCACTCAACATCCCCCCCATCAGTTCTCCCATGACCCAAAGGGAAGTGTGGTCTTAACATCAACAAGATCACAAGTCTGTATACTCACCTTACGGGCGTCACATTTTTTCTTGCAGCGCTCACAGAAGTACTGGTTGGCCCCGTCCAGAGTCTCTGGCTGGACAAAGGCCTGCAGAGCCTCCTCCTGTTTCAGTGAGTCACAAAGGCATTGTATCAGTAACAACTCTGCCCACATTTACAACATTTAGGTAACATTATACTGTCTTACTAGTCACAGTCTTTAAGGAAAATGCAGGAGCACACAGCGGGGTCTGGACTTCAGTGTCTGCGTAGTGAATACATAAATGACCATCATAGCTTTGGTCTCTTCACACACTTGGATTAATACTGCTATAGTCATGAAGAAGAGCAGAGACATAAGAGATGGAGGGAGGGAGACAGACACGCACCACGCTGCCATAAGCCTGGCTGGCCCCAAAGGGTCTGATGACCAGAGGGATGTCCAGGTAGGTGTCGATCCTCCAGCTCTCATAGCCACACTCCAGACAGCGCACATAGTCCTTCAGTTTCCCCTGGTACAGCTGGTTAATCAGGTCAGCCTGAGGGGGGACACAACACGAGGGAGTCAGGCCCAAGCAGTCACAACGCTCACATGTATCTCTCAGATCTCTGAAACATGCTCTTCACTGCTCACATTGTACCTACTACTCACACAACCTCAACTCTATGCCAGCTCGATAATGACGTAAACTCCCTAAACTCGGTAACACTCCCCAAAGACAATGACTCGGCTCCTCTCAAAGAGTCAACACATTTCACTTAATATGTGACTGCAACAGCAGGCCCATTGACTGGGTAAGACCCTATTTAACAGGTAGAGACCAATTGGTCCAAGTGGTGGATGTTAATGGAAAACTGTCTAACGCAAAAGGAGATTAGTTGTGGGGTACCGCAGGGGAGCATCCTTGGTCCACTGCTCTTCCTACTGTACATTAACGATGTGAAATCAGCCTGCTCTTGTAAATTGTTTTTGTATGCGGATGACTCTGGTCTATTGGTGTCCCAAAAGAACAAAGCCTCAGTCTAAGAAATCCTTAGCACAGAGTTATCCAATATCAGTAAATGGCTTTCAGACAAACTTTCTCTGCATCTAAGAAAAACAGAATCCATCTTATTTTGGTTCCAGAGTACCGCTTGCAAGATCCCCTGGTTTTAGTGTCAAAAGTGGGCAACTCAGAGGTTACACCAAAAACATCACCTTGGGTGTGAATTTTATATTTCACCGGTTAGGTACCTTATGTTGAACAAAAATAAACCACTAAATGTAATTCCTAGCTCAGATCTAAAAATGGATTGATATTGACAACATGAAGAGTCTGGCAGGTGAGCAAGTTCAGTGTCACTGATTATGTGTGCTCATCATGGTTCACCAGCAGCCACAAACATCTAAACAACAATTTCGGATTTAAAACTTTTGATTCTAAAGAATAAGCCACAGACCAGCTAAAACAAGCTTGTAAGAATTGTATTTTAACTCCCCCGGCCCTCATACTCATCTGGAGGCCCAGCATTTTAAGCAGCTAGGCTGGCTATCTGTGTAAAAATAAATTGTATTAATTGAACTTGGTCTGGTAAGGACCACAGAGTTATCACTGACTCAGCCCTCAGGTACCTATCCAATTATGTTTATTTTGTTAGAGTTGTCCACCAGCATAATACCTGTGGCAGTGACTCGAATATTCACCGTTTTAAATAACAGTACATCTGGTAAGAACCCTTTTTTATATTCCAGCGCTGTTGAGTGGAACAAACTACCACAGCAACTTAAAGCCATACCAACAACATCATTTAACTAGAATGTAAAAAGTTGGCCAACGATTAAAAAGTAGAAAACATTTTCATGTCTGTATATCTGGAATGTGTCTATCTATGTAACTGTATCTACCCTGAGTATACAAAACATTAAGAACATCTGCTCTTTCCCTGACATACACTAACCAGGTGAAAGCTATGATCCCTTTTTGATGTCACTTGTTAAATCCACTTCAAAATCAGTGTAGATGAAGGGGAGGAGACAGGTTAAAGACGGATTTTTAAGCCTTGAGACATGGATTGTGTATGTGTGCCATTCAGAGGGTGAAGAGGCAAGACAAATGTAGGTGCCTTTGAACGGGGTATGGTAGTAGGTGCTAGGCGCACCGGATTGTGTCAAGAACTGCAACGCTGCTGGATTTTTCACACTCAACAGTTTCCCATGTGTAATGTGTATCAAGAATGGTCCACCACCCAAAAGGACATCCAGCCAACTTGACACAATTGTGGGAAAAATTGGAGTCAACATGGGCCAGCATCCCTGTGGAACGATTGACACCTTGTTGAGTCGAAGCCCCAACAAATTGAGGCTGTTCTGAGGGTAAAAGGGGGTGCAACTCAATATTAGGAAGGAATTCTTAATGTTTTATACACTCAGCGCATGTCAACAACCCAAAGAAATAGGGACCACAACAGAAATAAATCTGACTTTATTGTGCAATCCCGGTCACGTTGTTTTATGCATGTGTATATGTAATTTTTTAACTGACAAATAAATTCAAACAAACAATTGTAGAAAACAATAATAGAAGTTAAAATAAGTACCGTAAGTGGAGAAAACTGCTGCTGGGGACACAAATATAGCAAAAATCAAAATGGGACTTTGATTAGCCACACTGATAATGTAGAGCATTCTTTACAAACACAGCTACACGCAGGAGCTCACGTGTACGAGCCTAGTGCTTCTATCCACAGTGAATTAAGTTTACACGGTGTATACCAAACTCCTGAGATCAGAAAAAGCTAACCCTCAGCCTTACTGGCTCTTTCTCCCCTTCCCACAGTAGGCCCTTTGTTCTGGGCCTGGGGGAGGCCCCTCATTGGCTCCCTGGATTAGTGTTGTCAGACAAGTGGCAGGGTTCGCTTTTCTTTCATACCTGCTCTGTCTGCTTCCATTTCTGCTCCAGGGCATCAAACATGACCCTACACAGCTCCTGGACGTCATGCTGCTGCCAGGCTGAAAACACACAGACACGCAGAAGAGACATAGACAAACACACACAGACCAGTTAAAACACAGTGAACTGTGTGACAAAACAAACATCAGAAGTGGTTGAGCCTGGGCTCCTCCTGGTTACGTGGAGGCTGCCTGGTGGGGGTGTCTAGACGTAGCAGAGTGACTGCCCACCTTCGCTGCTGTCCCAGCCGAAGCTGCGGGTCACGTCGGTGGTCTCGATGGCCCTCTTCTTACTGGTCTGCAGCAGCAAAAACAGCCTCTGTAGCTGGTAAGGGATGCTGGTGACCGGGTCCTCGTCTGACTCCTCAAACTCCCAGCTGGAAGAAACAGTGGACGAGTAGACAGAGTTTTAGGACAATGTTCTTCTCATTAAATACCCACACACCGTTTAGTAGAACAATACACAAAGAGCTTAATGAGAACAGGTAATTACTTGTACAGTGCATTTCTGAACTCCGGGGTCATAAACAGCGTTTGTAGAAGGCTGTTCAAATAGCAGGTCATGGCCTGGTTAACCAAACCCACATATCCTGCAGAGGGGGAGAAAGACAGGAAGAGAGCAGTCAGGGGGGTAACGTAACAGGACGTGAGGTCAAGTCTACGCTATTGAAAGAGAGGGTGTACCTGTGTCTGACTTGTTGAGGATGGAGGAGTAGGAGTAGCTGGGGCTGCTGTAGTCGCTGCTGCAGCCCACCGTGCAGTCTCTGGGCAGGGGGCCGATAAAGCGCTCCTGGGAGCTGTCATCCAGACCACTGCTGTCCGCTGTCCCCGACTCATCCTACACAAAGGAGGAGGAGAATTAAGCTTCAGCATATAGCTACCACAAGTCTACCAAGAATGAACTGCCTGTCAAGCCCTCCTCCAGGGGACTGCCCTAGGCATGCTGGTAGTCATAAACCATAAACTAGTTTTATTTGTATCTTCCCCACTCACTCACCGATGCAATCTGAGGCTGCTCTCCGTCCTTGTCTGTGAGCTGGAGGAAGTTCCTCTTCCCGGGCTCGAACCCGGACTCAGTGAGGGACATCTCACTGCTGGGTTCCAGCGACCCCTTGGGGAGAACAGAAAACGAGAAAAAACACCCTTCAGTTTGAACAGGCAGGTCTGAGCATGAGAAAATAAGAAAATTGCGAATTTGAGATTGAAAAACATCAGTAGTACCCCACAATACAACCTAATTAAACAACAATCAACCAGTCAGTTAGAGGTTCCCATTGAATTCATAAGGAGAATCCCCATGTTGATCAGTCAAAGGATGAGCTTTTAGGACCAGTTTGTGGAGCATGCTTTGAAGCAGCAGGGTTTTCTCATGTAATGTTGGCTGGAGGAGAGGGAGGGGGGAGTAGCCAGCAGTGGAAATACAGCTTAATCCACTGACCTACTCTTGTGAGATAACTCCAGCCTCAGATTACTTCAGGGACAGGAAATAAAGAGACTGGCGTACATACAAACAAAGCTATTTACACACTATGGGGAGGAACTAAACGGCCCTATTTCAAGCCGTTGGTCAGTGAGTGCGGCTCAGTAGAACAGCCGACGTACAGTAGACAGAGATGCCATGTGTGGAGGAGGCGCAAACGCAACAATGACGGACGTGTTGGAGGAGTTGGTTGAGTACACAAGTATGTAAGCCCCCCACCAGGATCCAATGAAGGGACCTGGGATCATAAGGTTGTCTTAGGACACACACTCACCATGTCCCCGGTGTTGCCCCATGCCAGGTCAAAGGTGCCGTTCACATAGCTCGCCTTGTGGGCCACATCCTCAAAGAGTTTGGAGAGGGTGGTGGAGGCTGGCAGGTTGAGGGTGAGCCTCTCATTGACCGTCTTAGCATTGGTAGTGTCCTGGACTATGCACAACACTCTGGGCTCCTCCGACGCATTCTCTATCTGCTGGATACATACAAACACCTTGAGCGCAGAGCACACACACACCTCCATTCAGTTTTCTACTTCATGACAAAATATTCAAACAACACGTTATAAGCATCTTATTTGCATGCATTCAGGGAGCCGAGAGATTTGCTTACAGGCAGTGGTTAGGGCATTCTCATACTTACACATGAATGTCATCATAACAGGCGAACGAACACCAGACACAGGAAACTAGAGCAGGCGGGTTGTGCAATGCAGGATTACTATTATATGACGTATGGTGTGGACCTTACGTAGCATTACGTTCTTGGAAGATGCCGATTAAAATAGTAGCCCAAACCTAGAGGGAGGCACATTAGAGACTGGAACAGAGCCATGCCACCAAACTATCATACAGTGCCCATTCCATAAGGAATGTCTCTTCAGTAAGGAAACTGAAAATATCTGGTTAAGTAACTCATCAAGGGACGGGCTGACAGTACATTATTAAATTTACCAAAAACCATAACATGCAATGATAGATCAAGATTTGAGCCTCCTCATGCATACATTGAATCTATAGGGCTAGTCTGGTTTACCATCTGCGTATCTAGTGAGAGCCTCACACCATCGCACACTATAGACCTTCATTGATTCTCTTCAGTCTGGCTTTGTCCATGTTATTTACGACATTTTGGGCTAGCTATTCAGCAAATGTAGTGAAGCCAACATTTGTTATGATTACAGTGTCCACTACAGTGTATCAGACTATTTTCCCCAAAGCAGAAACCTGTCCAAGACATAGTGGTGTTAGTGTGACTTAGTGTCCCTCAGCTCCTTCACATGGCCAGTGCTTATTGTGACCTTTATTTAATTGTCCACAATTCTTGTCCGTGTGTGTGGTGTGTTGCCGTTTGTCAAATGTTTTCCTAATCGAATAACATTTTGTATTTTCCTAAAGGATTCAAATGGGACATCCCCCAAACAAAAATTCCTATGGACAGTTTATTTAACCTACGTGTGTTAGCTGGTAGTAGGTTGGCCAAATTTTCAGGACAGCAAGAACCTGATGCTCCATGCAGTCATCAGCAAACCCCACATAGTAAGCTGCACACAGTCACAGACGCCCCACTCCGCTAGGAGGGACTACCTGAGAAAACCTCTTCTTCATCTCATCGAAAATACTCTGCCTGCAACTCCAAAACATACCCTAATGACACATGGGGAGGAGGGGTGAAAAACACAAAAGATTAAAACAGTGCAAACAGCTGTTACCGAGAAGGGAAACAGTTACGCAACATGCTGGAGTAGCTCTATGTATCCACAAGCGCAACGGCTCATGCGAACTAACTGGGAATGGCACGCTTTCAATTCACTTCTAAACAACACCAGTAATACTGTAGGTATTTTTTAAATCACACAGACAGAACAAGTGATCATCCTAAAGTAACTATGTAAAGCTGGTGATCTTGGCAAAATCTGCCCGGCTGATGCTATAAACAAGCCGCAGATGTCAACACATGAGTGTATTATCAGATTAGGGGGTATTTTTATCACAGATAATGTTGCAAGGTGCTGACATGTTGCCGTAGGTGCTACAGAGCACAAACACAATCGCACTACACAGATATGAGAATCTAGGCTAAATGACAAACACACAGTGGAATTACTACTTAACTAAAACCAGAGTTAGTCTGGATTTCTGTTGTTAAATCATTATTGATCCAGTCAGGCGACACCAAAAAACAAATATTTTCCTGCCAACAGGGAAAATTACAGCAATCTAACACCCAGCATCAGCAGGCCTACAGCAACACTAACTCTATAGAAGAGCCTTCAGAGGGTGAGAGAACAGGATACATCTGAATGTCAAGGCACACAAGCTGGTCTATAGTCACAGGCTGGCAGAGAACCCAGAATTTCAGCCAGTAATTTTCAGTCTCATTTTCAAGTCACTCCAGTCTGTAAGGTCAACATTTTTTTCTTCAATCAAGATGACAATCTGGGAGAGAGAAAAAAAAGCTGATCTTTACTTCCTGATTTCACAGTAGCGCCTGAGGTCTAATGACTCTCCCTGAAACAGATACTGACACAGGCTTTTCTATGCATGTAATTTCTCGAGAACTGTGAACATTGCATAATGGGAAAGCAAGAGCGGGCTTGCTAACCTGCTTGGGGATTTGGTTTTCAAAACAACATTTATGCCTATCTTGAGTTGCAATGGGAATTACATTGCATTAACATGCATTTGCACATCTGACAAACTGTTAACATGTCATTTCTCCAAAATAACATTTTATGAAATGTCTGAAACAGTTATACATTAAAAAAAAAAAAAATCTCAAGGAAAAAACAAACATGACAATGAACTTAAATACGATAGGCCTTACACAGTATTGATGTCCTGTTATCTCCTAGGAAAGCCTGCTCAAGCAATGGGCCTGCACAAGGGCAAAGGCCACCACCACAGAGGAAATTATATGAAGCTAGCCTACACAACTTAGAGAATAAAATATTTGACTTGCAGACCTTGTTGTAAATGAGGAAACAGGAACTATTTTATAATAATTCAACAGCAGGTGTGCCTCTGCTCAATGCCAGATTTCGAGGCCCAAAACACCCTCCACCCCGCTGACTCATGCCACTGCAGACGACTTCTGTCAAGCGCTTTAACAGCAGCTAGCAGGTGGCTCTACAAAGTTTAAACCAACCAGCTCTGACTGGACAACTCAACAGTAGGCTGGAGTGGATATGATGTTTAGCTACTGCTTCAAATACTGACTATTGCCTTCATTGGTCGGACAATAACAAGATCTTTAAACTGAGTTTTGGTGCTGTCAAAAGAAGCTCTATTGCAAGTCGCCTAACCTGTTCCAGTTCAAATTCAGATGAAAGAATGCTTGGTTAATTAAGACAATTATCCATTATTTTACACAAGACATCCAACTGAAATATGAGGCCTTTCCATGCTCAAATGCAAAGTGACAGGGGCCCAGGCAGCAATGTGTGTAGGGTTGGAGATTGTCATCAGAGTTTGGCCGTGGAGAGCAGTGAGCCCTGCAGAGAGCTGAAATAATGGGTTCAGCAGCGTGATTAGGGGGATGGAGAGAGGACTGATCAAGGGCACAGCAGCACAACGGCTTGGACCGTCAGCACTGGGAACACTTGATTATTGAATGAGGCTGTCCAGAGCAGATTTAAACTAGAGTCAATTCCATTTTAAAGAAATGTATTATCCTACTGAGGCCAACATTCCAGTCTCAGCCCTAATACTAGCCTAAACAGAGGCTTCTGGCACTATATTTCAACAAAGACAGTGGCCGGATTAGCTACAATAAATCTTCAGAAAGTGTGAGTGCAACAAAAGACCCCTAATTTGAACAACACAATGGTTGTATTCATGTGGAAATTGTGTACACAAAACCACCATATGAAATGTTAATAAGGCATCTAAAATGTCATCCAATAGACAAGGAGGTACTGACAGTGTCATATAAAAAAAAGTTTAGATCGTTAACTATTAACAGTTAGAGCTAATTGTATTAAGCAAAATGAGGGTATTGGAGCATTACTAGCTAGCTAATATTATCAAAGCTAGCTAATAGCAACACTTTTGTATAAGACATATCAAATAGTTAAATACCGTTAGCTATGAAACCAAAGGTCATGTGAGACTGATGTTTAGAAAAATAGATGGCTAGTTAACGTTACCTGCAACAAGGACTCTTTTGTTTACCCGATCGGAAACTAGCAAGTTAGCTTGTCATCCAAAAGATGAGGCCGTCCAGCTGGCTAGTTTGCCTTTGCTTTGACAAGCTAGCCAGCTACTAGTTAACGTTAGCAGCACCTCAAAGTAATGTCTAACGACATTATTAACAAGCTAGCCAACAAAAACGACAAAATATTACTCCAATTGTTTTATTTTCCATGTAGCTAACTGGCTACCTCTGTTGTCCACCACAGTTTCCTAGTTAAACGTTAATACCCCGTTTTGAGCGAAACAGTCGGGCTTAAAGCTACAGTAGCTAGCTAGCTAAGGTTAGCATGCTAGCAGTCTTTGCTAACTAGCTAGACGAAAGCTAACGTTAGTTAGCCAACTCGGTCATTGCGGTTTTACGCTTCAGTAGATAATGCCAACTACTTTTCTGTGCTAACTTCTAAAAAGTTGCTTGTATCACTGACTATCACAGGGATGATTGCTAAGGGCCCGTTGTTGCCAGAACCCGTTCTGGGACTGGCTATGATCATCTCACCTCTTTGGGTACGAGCTGGTTCTCTTCGCTGGGCACCATTTCCATTTGTACGACAATTTATACAGGCATCTACCCGAGCTCGATGTCAACGGGAAAACTTTTCGACGGTGAACACAAACATCATTTGTGTTTTTTCAACCCGAGGATCTGTACAACTAAACTGAAACTAATAAAAACTTGCATTAAAATTAGGTGGATAGTTTCTTTCTGTTACACCACCTAAGCACAAACACACGGCTATCAATGGGGAGGAAATGGCCAGTCTTCAATTTCGCGAGATTTCAGAGAAGGTATCATCGTCACATCCTAAAACATCTCTGACGTCACTGATAACCTACGTAGCTAGACTGTAGGGTGTATGTACAGGTAACTATGGAACGCCGTTTGGGTCTTCGCATGGCAAAAAAGAACAAATAACCTTGTGGACCTGAATGTGACTGCACGTCACATAACAATTTAACACGTTCATACATTTTTTACGTAGTTATTACACACTGATTACACTATCACTCGTATTTCATATGTCACAACGACTCATCGATACGTTTGCTGCGATGCTGGTAAAGTTTTGTCTCGCGCACATGGCCTTCCCCAAGCTATGGACAGTGCTGGTCATTTAAAAAAGCTAGCTAACGTTAGCTGATGGATGCAAACAATGTTCTTCCCCAAAAACATTGCAAAACGACATAATCTGTTTCAGTAGCTATAGTTAGCTAGCTAACAATCTAGATAGGTGTCATCATCTAAAATACCCCTAATTTATAAAACTGTTCTTATTTGATTAATGGTGGTCGGACCCACCTATGTGAAGCTAGCCACAATAAGGATTAGCCACAATAGTGGAATTTGCGGTTAGCCTTCAAAATAAAAGTATGTCATTGACAGTGATGCAAATGAATACATATAGTGGAATTATACTATGGATCATGCTAAACGAGGTTGGATTGTTGTTATATAAATTCAACAAAATAAAATAAATTGTTAATTTGACAAAAATCTGTTGAAATCACACTGGATGTATTAGACTTTAGAATTGCATTGGGGGCATATTTATTTCACTGTACAGCCTTACCTATGGATTATGGATCAATGACATGGGGTATCAGTCTACTCAGTGACACCCAGAGAACATTCGCGTCGTAGTTCTTATTGCGGGACTCTGAAACCACTGTGAATCACCCTACTATGTGTATTGAACACTATTCCAGAGGAAAAACTATGTTTTGGAGTCTGATAACTCTGAGGAGGAAGTTGGGGAAAAAGCTCTTGGTACTGAGTAGACTGACACCCCATTTAATTGATCCCCAATCCTTAGGTAAGGCTGTACAGTGCAATATGAATGTCAATACACACAATAGGCTGACTGGCGAAGTGATTTCACAGTCACAGTCCCGCGATAAGAACTACAACGCTAATATTTGCATAAACTCTTCACAGTTGTGTTCTGTGGGTGTCACTGAGTAGACTGATACCCCATTTCATTGCTCCACATTCCAACCTTGTTTAACATTATCTAGTCTAAATATTGCATGATTTCACCAATTGTAACCTTCTGCGTCACTTTCAAAGAGGAAGTTTTATTTTGAAGGCAACCCGCAAATTACACAATTGTGGGTAATCCTTATTGTGGCTATTTTCTCAACACATTACCAGGTCCGGTCAAGCCTCACCAGCCAGATTAAGTTTACTGTCTGTTTATAACGTTAGAATTCAATTTCAAATTTAAGTGGCTACCTAGCTAACTCACTCACATGGATTCCTAAATCATTGCTAAGAATATTGAAAATGACTGCAGTTTCTATTGATCATCGTTACCAAGCTAAAGCTAGCTAGTTACCCCAGAAGTTGCTAATAACATCTGTATCAAAGATATTTGCAAACATTTTTGATCCTGCTCGTTTGATCCTGCTCTTATTTCAAATGCTCACACAGACGTTTTCCCATTCGGTGCACATGCAAATTCAGCATACACAACATTCTATAATATCATTTTATTATTTGACGTGTCAAATTAAAAGCTTATTTGACGCGTCAAATAGTGTTATTTGATACTTCAAATAGTTATTTGACGTGTATCTTTTTTGACACGCAAAGACCCAAACGGCGTTCCATAGTAACTGCCAAAAATAAAGGAAACACGAGTAAATGAGGGATACAAAATATATTGAAAGCAGGTGCTTCCAGACAGATGTGGTTCCTGAGTTAATTAAGCAATTAACACCCCATCATGCGTAGGGTCATGTATACAAATGCTGGGCAGGCCAAGATCTCAACCCAATTGAACACTTATGGGAGTTTCTGGAGCGGCGCCTGAGACAGCATTTTCCACCACCATCAACAAAACACCAAATTATGGAATTTCCCGTGGGATGCAACACCACTCTTCCACGGGAAATTCCATAATTTGGTGTTTTGTTGATGGTGGTGGAAAATGCTTATACTTGTGGAATCTATGCCAAGGTGCATTGAAACTGTCCTGGCTCGTGGTTGCGCAACGCCCTATTAAGACAATGTATGTCTTATGTTGGTGCTTCCTTTATTTTGGCAGTTACCTGTATGTCTGTAGGCCTATGTATGTGTGTATAGATATATGTTTGGATGTAGCTTATGTCTGTCTGTTATGGCCAATATCACAGATTGGAATATAATATTTTAAGAGCTAGTGCTGTACCAATCATTGCCTGGCATATTTTGGGTAGGCCTAGCAGTGTGCCCTATCCACTCATTATTTTAAAATAACAAATAAAAATGAACACATTAACAATCATTATTGCAAGTGGGAGTACAGAAGGGAATTGTTAATTGTTTACCTAGAATGTCAACTTCTCTACAAAGTCACCAACTCATAAATTAAAGTAAATTGGACATTTTGATTAGCATTATAATACAGACGACTCAGTGAAGGTGAAAGAGAGACTCACAAACCAGTGTGGTACCATTTCATATGTATTTTTTAATGACCAGCATAAATGATCATCAGGTTGTCAACAACCATCTGGTTTGCATGGTGGTACACAAGTTAGGGAATGGGGTATTCACAAATGTACTTTTTCTTGCCAAGGCAGACCTCATCATGCCACTTTCCCTGTGCAGCCAGTGAGAGCACAACACAGCTCTCCCTCTTGGTCCCTGTTGGCTGCTTCTTGGTCTTGTCCCAGTTAAAGTAGCTGATGGGCATGCTGTTGACGTCTACGTACTGGCCCTCCTTCACAATGTCTGTCACACCGATCCAGAACTCCTTGGTACCTGGCGCACTCCTCTTGGCATAGTCCCTCAGGTCATTGTTTTCATTGAGGTCACGTGGAGTGGCAAGGGTTCCACCCCATGCGATGCAGTGTTCGTTGGCCTCATGGTAGTGCTTGGGTTCCTCGATGGTCAGGTAACACTTCCTGTGAGCTTTGATGCCACGGAGACAAACTGGAAGCATAGGGAAGCAGTTTAGTGCATTTATCTCCTTCAAACTTCCTCAGGCAAATTCCCTTCCTACCATGCTCAAATATTACTGAAGAATTTGCAATATATACAAAATAAGTAATTCCATGACATATTGGTTTATATTATAATATGCCATTTAGCAGACACTTTTATCCAAAGCAACTTACAGTCATGTGTGCATACATTTTTTGTGTATGGGTGGTCCCGGGGATCGAACCCACTACCTTGGCGTTACAAGCGCCGTGCTCTACCAGCTGAGCTACAGAGGACCACTGTCTCACTGATATTTTATAATCTATAGAATTTCAATCAGACATAATGAGGACTAGTAGGACCAAGCAAATATTTTCATCTCTATCCATGTTTCCTAAACCAAGTTCCCAAAATAAGACATAAGCCCTTTCAGTGGTAGGGAACCCAGACAGAGGCATACTGTATGAGACTGTAACACTATGTTCTTCCACCCTCCCTGTATAAAGAACCTGTCTCATCATAATACTTTTATATCCATCATCATACATTACGCAATGCACTCCAAGGCATTTATGAAGACATTCATTTGCATTATCTTCCCCAGCACATGACTCAGTGCTCTCTCAACATCATTATTGCTGCTGCAAGTCATGAGGTTTTAGGTAAGAGTACTCCTGCCCTCTACTGGTGACTGAGCATATTAGTAAATGGCAAATGAAAGTGTACGCTAACCCCTGATGTCTGGGGTTAGTGTGAATTACCATAAGAAATATAAAATCATAATTTCTCTGCATAAATTCCACACTATTAGGGAAAAAAAGGTTCCAACAGGGTTCTTCGACTGTCTCCATAGGAGAACCCTGTTTGATTCCAGGTAGAACCCTTTTGGGTTCCATGTTGAACACTCCGTGAAAAGGGTTCTACATGGAACCCAAAAGGGTTCTACCTGGAACCAAAAGGGTTCTACCTGGAGCCTAAAAGGGTTCTCCAAAGGGTTTTCCTATGGGGACAGCCGAATAACCCTTTTATGTTCCAGATAGCACTTTTTTTTCTAAGAGTGCATGTACCAAAGGTACATACAGTATACACCTGCCTAACCCATAAGAAACATACAGTAACTGCTAAATCTGCACTGTTTCCCCCATGAGAGGCATTCCCTCTTTGAATCGTTCCTGGCCATAAAGCAGAGCTCAGTATGAGCGCACAGAGCAGCCACTTCAGCATACCTGTCTGCAGAGCCGAGATCTCCTTCAGGGAGTTCACCTCCTGCCACAGCTTCTCCAGCTGTGACTTTACATCATCCTCATCTGCATCGCCATAGAAACACAGACAAGCAGGCAGGCATGTCAGAGAGAAAATGTACAGAAAAACATAGTAGAGCCACTGACGTTTAGTTTAGTGTGTGTGGTGAGTTTTACCTCTCTGTTGTGCTGGCACTGCTTTCCTGGTACGAGATGGACGGCTATATCCCTGGTGGAGCAAGGTGAGAGAGAGAACCAAAAAGATGGGGAGAACCAGACGCGACATGTCTGCACTAAATTCGCGACAAAAGAAAGGGGCACACCTTTTAACACTGACGACACAGGAGCCCAAAGCACTGTGGGCAGTTCACTATATACAGGCCCACTGTTTGCTCCTGCAGGGATTCACCTCTCATTGGCTGACACTATGTAACTTTGGGTTTTTTCAAACGTCAGGGGGAACTCAAATACCATGGGTGGAGTGACAACAATGATGCCCCTGTTTCTGCCCATTCATAAATATTTACTTGGGACAAGGCGCAATTCATTTAGCGTTTTTCACATCCATTTCACAAACAAGCCGTAAATTCATTGACTGCAACACTGCACAGAATGTTCTGTATGAGCATATCTGACAGCTTCTGTATCTGACCTTCCATCACTCCCCTGTGCATAGATACATTTGACCCATGGTAAATTAATCCTGAAATAGATGGCTAAGAGGAGATTTGTTATTTTATATGCCATGTCAGCAAAATGATTTGTATGACCAAATGCATAGATAGCTTTCCCAATGCATCAAAACATTATGAGGATGATGACATTTTGCTTGTCAACTCTAATTATATCTCATTCAAATGTGAGGGAAATACAGAGATTCTGTTGTGTAACCATGGAAAACAGGGAGCTTATTAGAGCGGAGGAAGTCCAGCTCCCTGCACTGGTGCAGCAGACTTTATTTTTAGTGTTGGATGTTGTCGAGTAGACAGATCAGATGGAAGAGGGGTGCAGTGTTAAGAAAAACTCTGCTGTCTGATTGAGAGAGCCAGGATGCCCAATGGGCGTCTCAGAGGCACGTGGCCTCACTTACAAATACATTAAGGGATACCTTTCCAATTTGATTAGATGTAATGGTACGGTAAATATAATGTCTGTGTGAAACCATTTGCATGAATTCATTCCCAAAACCTGAAGAGCAACATTGAAAAGTACTCACTATGTCATAACAACACTCTAGAACGCTGGTCTCATCTAGATAATAGTCTAGGGCCGTTGAGAGGTGCAATATGACCACATACAGTACCAGTAAAAAGTTTGTGCACACCTACTCATTCAAGGGTTTCTCTTTATTTTTTAAAACTATTTTAACATTGTAGAATAATAGTGAAGACATCAAAACTATGAAATAACACATATGGAATCATGTAGTAGGCAAAAAAGTGTTCAACAAATCCAAATATATTTTATATTTGAGATTCTTCAAATAGCCACCCTTTGCCTTGATGACAGCTTTGCACACTCTTGGCATTCTCTCAACCAGCTTCACCTGGAATGCTTTTCCAACAGTCTTGAAGGAGTTCCCACACATGCTGAACACTTGTTGGCTGCTTTTCCTTCACTCTGCCGTCCGATTCATCCCAAACCATCTCAATTGGGTTGAGGTCGGGGGATTGTGGAGGCCAGGTAATCTGATGTAGCACTCCATCACTCTCCTTCTTGGTAAAATAGCCCTTACACAGCCTGGAGGTGTGTTGGGTCATTGTCCTGTTGAAAAACAAATGATAGTCCCACTAAGCCCAAACCAGATGGGATGGCGTATCGCTGCAGAAGGCTGTGGTAGCCTTGCTGGTTAAGTGTGCCTTGAATTCTAAATAAATCACAGACAGTGTCACCAGCAAAGCAACCCCCCACCATAACACCTCCTCCTCCATGTTTTACGGTGGGAACTACACATGCGGAGATCATCCGTTCACCCACACCGCGTCTCACAAAGACACGGCAGTTTGAACCAAAAATCTCAAATTTGAAGGCCAGATTCACACAGTCTCCTCTGAACAGTTGATGTTGAGATGTGTCTGTTACTTGAACTCTGTGAAGCATTTATTTGGGCTGTGATTTCTGAGGCTGGTAACTTTAATGAACTTATCCTCTGCAGCAGAGGTAACTCTGGGTCTTCCATTCCTGTGGCGGTCCTCATCAGAGCCAGTTTCATCATAGCGCTTTATGGTTTTTGTGACTGCACTTGAAGAAACTTTCAAAGTTCTTGACATTTTCCAGATTGACTGACATTCATGTTTTAAAGTAATGATGGACTGTCGTTTCTCTTTGCTTATTTGAGCTGTTCTTGCCATAATTTGTACTTGGTCTTTTACCAAATAGGGCTATCTTCTGTATACCTTGTCACAACACAACTGATTGGCTCAAATGCATTAAGAAGGAAAGAAATTCCACAAATTAACTTTTAAGAAGGCACCTGTTAGTTGAAATGCATTCCAGGTGACTACTTCATGAAGGTGATTGAGAGAATGCCATGAGTGTGCAAAGCTATCATAAAGGCAAAGGGTGGCTATTTGAAGAAACTCAAATATAAAATATATTTGGATAAAGAAAAACCCTTGAATGAGTAGGTGTGTCCAAACTTTTGACTGGTAGTGTAGTTAAAGTGGTTTAGCTACACAATGCTAAAGGGATGCAATCCATATTTCAAATAGATTACAGCATAGCAGCATAAGAAAGTAAAAGACCTTCTGCATAAGTTATGTTTATGCCAGTCAGAGAGATACATGCTGCAGACTTAACTGATAGTGGCTATAAATAGCACATTGTCAGAAGGAAAAAAAGGTCACCCATTTGAGTTACGTTATTGTGGGGGGATAGGAACTTGATTAAAGGTCAAGCATTTGTTATCACAGTTGTATTTGATTTATAGGAAATTGTAGTGGTGGCATTGTGAAAGGCCACCAGCCTGTCAGTAAATAGCGAAGGACCAACCTAATTTATATTGCATAATAAAGGTGTTACATACCCCCCTGCTATAAATGGAAAAGGGATGATAAGAGAATGTCAAGACTCAAGGTGATTGGGAGAGATGCAAATCAGTAATTCATGTTGAATCCTTATGACCTAATAAGATAAGAACATAAGAAATAGTAGATGAGATATCAAATGGCAGCGCTACTTAAAGTAAATAATTTTTCATACTGTACATTCTAGGAGAAATACCCCAGCCTATGAGAGAGTGTAATATTATAGGGAGTCTTTCACAGGGTGGCTTGTGGAGAAAACCTGAAAATGGCACAGGCCAAGAAAAACACACAGCCTTCCCAGAATGCTCTGCAGATACATTTATTCATGTCAACAGAACTAGACTACGTACAGTACAACATAACAAAAACACTAATACCAACAAATACAGGTAAACAATATCTTCATATAAGTCTGTAATCAGGCTCCAGCTACAGTACTAAACACACCTAGATAGTTTATCTTTTTTTACTTTTAAGGCAAGTTGACTATCCATCATAATGACCTCTCATGGAAACACACACATACACACTGCAAGTTACTCTAGACTCTCTAGACCTAGACTAACAGGAAAACCCAAAGAGACATTCACATTTAGATGTACTGTTCTCCTTCATTAATATACTTGATTTCCAGTATCATTGTCAAGTCTATCATGAAAGGAAATAGGTGCAATGTTATGATGTAGCTAATAAAATATTTCAATCAAATGTTGTGACAGTTAATGTGACTTAGCTAATTAATTAAAGATCATAGGAATGTTGTGAGTGGCAAATGAAAGATCAATGAAATGTGTGAAACTGGATTGCTTCACCAGTGGGTGGTTCGTTTGGAGAAGCACAGCTGGCTACTTTCCAATCACTACTACAGCCATGTAATAACTGGGCCCTTTCTTCCCATACAGACAGTAGGGTACATCCAAAAATGTATCATATTTTCTATTCACTTGCAAAGTTACAAGACATTGTATGCTGTTTTATATTGTGTCTGTACATTTATTTTTGGTTTGGGAATCCTCCTGAAGGTAATATCTAAGCTTGCAGTTATATGAAACACATCTGCCTTAGCTAGTATTACTGTTAATAACAAGGCAACTCAATAGCTTTCATCTCCGTACATCAATGGTAGTTTCATATTTTTTATGAATAAATAGCTTTGTGCGATGGACGATTTCACACTTTCCATATGGATAATACTAGTAGCACAATATAGTTGTCATACTCCATCTCACATGAGATGTTAACACCTGATATGAATAACTCCTGTCCTGTGGTATCCACAGCAATAGTACTTCCATTTTTGATGACCCATCAGCTCATCTGTAAGTGAATGTGTCTTTAGTCCTCCCTCTCTGTGGCACTCTGTTTGGGAGGCATTGTACACTATACACAGGCACCAGCAGGTAAACATATCACAACTTCTTACACACATGCATAAAGAACACAGACTAAACAGAAACGGGTGTGGTTAATCAGCATTATCATCACCTGACTACCACGCCATTTCTCTCTGCATTGTTTGTCTGAAATGTGGACTATGGATGATGCCAAAAGCTGACGTTATCTTTCTTATTTTCATTAGTTGCAGAAATGTAGGAAACACACACTCAGAATGCTGCCTGGCATTTGGCTGAACCACCATGAAATCCAGTGTCTGTGGAATGGGTACAATTCAAATACTGAAATCTTCTACAAGACTGCTGCAGACTTCTAGCTCAAAGGCACTAGTGACCCCATAACAACACCGCAGAAGGTCGGATCCCTAATGTGTCGGTAAACATGGTAGTAGGCATTTACAGTGGCATTTCCTAATACGCTCTCCTAGCTCACACACTGCTGAAGATAACCTGAGGGAGGAGGGATGAGAAACGATCTCAGATAGTGATTTTGATAATACTCACTGCAGCAGGTGGAGGTAAATAGCCCAGGGCCAATCTGCTCTGGGTTTGCTGTGTATTCAGTGGTAATGTGGTGATCAGAGTGACTAGTGCTCACGAAGCAGCTGAAATGAATCTCACTTCTGAGTTATCATAATAGTGGTAAAAGAGAAAGTGGAAAATAGCTTAGAGGAGACGTTTACTTTAACACTCACCCTCCTTGTTTCCCTATTCTTTCAACCACCAAGACATGAGTACAAGCATGGTCAATATCACTTGTGTGCTGGTTCACTCTCACTCACTTACTGTTCTCTTTCACACTCAATCTCTTATTTTCCCTAAAAGCCACTCAATCAACCACTTATTCACTCCGTTCCTACTTTGCTCCCTTGTTAAGGTTGCCATAGAAGACAATGAACAACGATGAGGCTGCAGATAGGTCTAAGCATCTCTTAACATAATTTGGTCAGCAACACAATGCTCATCATAATACTGGATAGTGAATGGCACTTTAGTTGATTGGCAACTTTGACAACCAGTGTCTTATGAGTTTTCATATGTCTTTCAAACATCTTACATAACAAAAGACACAAAGACAACAGACCCACACACACACGCACACAAACATACACTCACATACTGTACAACGGTTTGAGTTCGCGGTGCGTAGTTCTGGTTGTGGAGTAGTCTGTTATGGGACTAATCCCCCGCTCCACCTCCTTCCATTGAGGTGTCCAGGCCAGTTGTGGTGCCGTGCCTGGGTCTACTGGATGAAGGGCATGCGCTCCTTGTTGTCATTGTCCCCTTCATGTTCCTCCTCCTCCTCACCAGCCTCACTGGTCTCTGTGCTGTCACTGGCCATCTACAGAGAATACAGAACACATTGTAATTTCTCAAAATACAGAATAGAGTACCAATACCCAACATGTACTGCACAAACTGTATCTATAAGAAAACATCCAAAGATGAAGAACAAAGGATTCAGATATTCAAGTATCTGTCCAGTGTTCCAGATTTCTTATGAAATATTACCTACAATGAATTACAATATGTATTAAATAGATTAATAATACAAAATTATAATTAAAGATGTTAAAAAGCAGATTTTCTCTGTGTCCCTGCTTAGCCCGTTAGGAAACAACAGAGTGGATTGGGCGTATACAGAAAAAAAATAAAAAATGATTTGACAGCTCAACCAATTAGACTTGCATACACTTGGATATTCAAATTAGCTCCCACGTGGAGGCATTGGGGCAGACTGCCCGAGCCCGGCTGCACTAAGTCAAATAGTATGGATGGATTCAGGATTTGGAAACGCACAATACAACTACTAGGGCACTTTACTATAACAGCAATACATTAATAAATGTAGACTGATTATTTCAAGTGTGAGTCGTTTCTGTCCTTTGCTTTGTCATTATATTCCTAATATTTTTGTTGTTAGCAACCTAAATAACGTTAGCTAGCTAGGTAGTCGTGAAGCTAGCTAGCTAGCTACTGCTGCTACCTTTATCAGTCAACAACAGCTAACTAGGTCTCCTCTTGACCTAAAACTTCTAGCTGCAAACCACAGGATTTACAATCGAAGGGAATGGTGAGATGATTGTTGTGTGGAGGATCTGCTTTGACTCACCATAGAAACCAGTGTCATTGGAAGATATCATATTCATTTTTATCAGACTTAGTGTTACCTAGGAACCTCAAACCTAACCATGTGTTGCTTTGGCCAAGAGTTCTCTGGGGATAATTGCTCACTGTGGTGAGTCATGATGCTATTTAATAATTTCCTTTTTCCTCAAGGTTTTTCAAACTTGTTGAATGCATGTGCAATTTTAGACCACTTATCAATAACTTGTTTTTGTAGAAAAAAAGGTCTGGGTTGTGTACTTACCAAAGGAGTGGGAGACTTCTCCACATCCAGGATTAGCTTTCCTATGTTGCCTCTGTCGTGGATCCTCTGCATGGCTTCTTTTACCTGGGTTTCAAACAAAATAACCAATTAGACCAAACACTGACTGTCACATAAAATCAATGTCAGTAATACCAATATATACCATATAGGTTAGACATTCGATCCCAAAAAATACAGCTTGTGATTTTGTTTGGGAGCTGTATGTGACGTTCTGAATAGAGTGCATGCAGTTTTAGGCACTGCACATTAGGTGGCAGTGGTGACACAGCAAGCCCATGAAAAACATTGTGACAGTGTGTGCACAGAGGAGTAGACAGTGCACAAAGGAGTAGACATTCCAATCGGGGTGAAAAGGGTTTGCATTTCTCTTCACAACAACTTCAAAACTACATTTAGCCACATCTTCCATCCAAACTCTTATAATAGGAGCCAGTTAAAAATCACATTCTTAAATCACAGTCCACATTGTCTGCAGAACTGAATGCTATTATGCAAATAGCCTGCCTTACAACGGAGCATTTAAAAGAAACGGATAGGTGCAGTGAAATGTGTTGTTTAGCCATAGTACAATCTTCATACACAGTTCAACAAATTGCAGCCAACAACCACAACTAATTGGTGTTCAGATTCCAAACTCTACCAATCATACGATCAGTGTCAGTACACGCTCTCATTTAGAATGATCAGAATGTTATTATCTGAGTGGAACAGTTGCTACATGTGTGAAGCTGAAGGTCATGTTTTAAAGTGTTACTGTCTGTTCATTCAGCTGGGTGGATGTGAGAGGTCAAACACTACACTTCCCAGACAGACAGTGACTCTGAAGCACACACTGGTTTTCTCTCAAATAAATCAGTGCAGGTCACTGTATAATCATTCAGTTAGTCATCAGAGCCAGCACACATTTAACACAGCCAGGATGTGCACAAAGCACAAATATCCAAACCCTCCGTCAGAGCTCATGACATTTACAGATGATTGGAACTGCCCCCCGCCCCCCTAAAAAAGAAAAGTGCTGCAAGTGTACTGATTTCTCCTACTTCTAGGGAGGTCAACCCTGCCACTCAATACTTTACACCACACCATTTCACAGTATGCCATATACCATGATGAGATAACCTATAATGATTACCTCCTCTAAGTCAATGCCACTGAAGACCACTTCAGGGCTATCCTTCCATGTATTTTTACCTTACTGTCAGACTCCATTTTAAAGTTGCTTCTCTGCCTCTATACTCTTTGTTCTATGTGGTGACTTCTCACCAATCTCAATGTTTCAGTGCTCAAAGCACACCACACCGTGCCCTGACTATAAAACGTGCCCCCTATCACCTGTTGCTGCGTAGAGCAGAGAAGGGATATCTCAGACCAGTCTGCCCTGATACATCTCAGAGATATTGCATGTGTGCTCAGTTTGATTGCTGCAGAAGGAATCGATTTACAACAGTCCATGGCCAGCCGAGCACAATAAAACGCATCATTGAGAGAGCAGTTCAAAATATATATTTTGCATCTTTCAAGGCACTGTGCAAGTCATATCCGTATAATGGAACAATTGTCTTTGAATGTTTTGAAAGGAAGCAATTGAGAGTCATGAGTAGGCACCCATTACATTACTGTAATATATTTAGCAAATGGAAATGTATCAGTAGTAACATTTCTACAATGATTCCGAAATCCATTGAGCACATGTTGTGTTTTCCCTGGTTGTGGGTTGTTTCATTCCCCTATGGGTTGGATAGACATCTCTAATTTCTAATTCATCCCTGGTAATTTCTAATGGCAGTAGTGTTTGCATTACCAGAAACCCACTTGAGAACACAATTAGGAAAATGAGTGTACCAAGAATCAATCCTGCAGTCAAATACGGGGAGATGCTCTAGAAGGCTCTGTAGTGCTGTAATTCAACATGATGCACTCTGCCATGGAAAACATGAGTCACAGGGCTCTACAGTGCGACCATTTTACTTGCATATGTACCTAAATATTTTGCTGTACAACCTAGAATTTTAATTTAGGAGCACCAGTGCGCTTAGAATAAAATCACCCAGATGATAATCGTTGCAATGATTCCTTCACTGTACCGCAGGCCATGAGTGCCATGGATGATACACTGAGCGCTTGCATCATTACTACAAAGAAAACAGCTTGTTACCTCAAATATTTTTCATTGTGCTCCTACATTTCTTTGTGCTCCAAAATTGTTCAACTTAGGCACACATGTGCTCCCTGTTAAAAAGGTCAGCGTAGAGCCTTGAGTCACATCCTTCCCTGTAGGTAAACAATTATCAGCATGTGAATAATTATAATTCATAATGTTCACCTTAAATCTAATACATGCTTACTAACTTCAGCAGCACAGAATATCCCAGTGTAAAATAGCTTGTTAAAATGTAGTTTTCAATGACCAGGAACCTAAGTACCAGTGGCTCTCACTGGAGACTGGCTGCTTTAGTAGTGGCAGCTGTGAGCCACTCCAACCTGATGGGTGGTGGGTTGTGGAATTAGATCTAATCCCCATGTTATTTCTCCTACAATTCCAACAGGATTTACCAGACTTGAGTAGCTCCGATGTTTGAAGTTGGAACAATAACTATTTTATTTTCTTTCAGCTTAAGACTAAAAACGGATTACAAAAATATATAATCTAAAATGTCTTTGAGTGAGACCATTTTATCCAGTTTGAATGGCAAATATTTTTAGCCTTGGGATATCCAAGTGGAGTGCTATCCAGACAGAATTCAGTAGGTACACCATGTGAAAACCATTTCTACCAGGTAGGTGCACCAATCTCTGTCCATACATAAATCATGATGTTAGTAAATAAATGATGTTATGGGAAAAAGTAGGATAATAAAAAGTCATATAGTTACTGTGATTCAGTGGATCCCTCCATTTCTGACAAATATTGCCTCAGCATTTTCCTACAAGCCACTGCAAACAGAGTACTTTCAATGTGAGAAAGATGTGTTGATTTGGATGGCTGTGATACCTTACTACCACATGGTTAATCCATCCCCCACTTCATCTCCACCCCCCATCTCTTAATCTTTAGGTTCCTTTGTTAAAGAAGATTTAGACTTAAGGCCTCCGCATGCTTCCCATTCGAAACAGTCGGGAACAGTTTGTGCATATATTATGATGACATTTTGTGACGTTTTGGTTCGTTTTGGTCTTCGGCAAGGGTTTTTCGCCTGTTCGTGAACACCCAAAAAATTATTGAGGCAAGCCGAAGTCGGTAGCCGAAGTCTATGACCCTTTGTCAGTGATTGGTCAACACTTCATTGAATGAGAGACGAATCGTTTTCATGCAAATTTCTTCACTTGAGAAATACTGAACCAAACATCTTAGTTAGATGTAAAATTGCGTGACTAAGAGCTCCTTGGCAAAAACATAAAAAATTATTACAGATTTCTTGAGTTATCTTAGATTAATTCTGACTATTTTGAGGAAGTGTATATTGGCTACAGCGTCTCAAGATGGACAAACAGTAGTATTGACGCTTTTTTTCTCGTTTTTCAAGCAAAGGTATTTTAAAGGAGTATGCAAGCGCACTTGTTCGGTTCGCCTAGCCGAACCAAAGCATGCTGAAGGCTTTAGGGCATTGAGTCTTTTCATGGGCTGTGGAAGGTATACAGTGGGGAAAAAAAGTATTTAGTCAGCCACCAATTGTGCAAATTCTCCCACTTAAAAAGATGAGAGAGGCCTGTAATTTTCATCATAGGTACACGTCAACTATGACAGACAAATTGAGGAAAGAAAATCCAGAAAATCACATTGTAGGATTTTTAATGAATTTATTTGCAAATTATGGTGGAAAATAAGTATTTGGTCACCTTCAAAGAAGCAAGATTTCTGGCTCTCACAGACCTGTAACTTCTTCTTTAAGAGGCTCCTCTGTCCTCCACTCGTTACCTGTATTAATGGCACCTGTTTGAACTTGTTAACAGTATAAAAGACACCTGTCCACAACCTCAAACAGTCACACTCCAAACTCCACTATGGCCAAGACCAAAGAGCTGTCAAAGGAGACCAGAAACAAAATTGTAGACCTGCACCAGGCTGGGAAGACAATCTGCAATAGGTAAGCAGCTTGGTTTGAAGAAATCAACTGTGGGAGCAATTATTAGGAAATGGAAGACATACAAGACCACTGATAATCTCCCTCGATCTGGGGCTCCACGCAAGATCTCACCCCGTGGGGTCAAAATGATTACAAGAACGGTGAGCAAAAATCCCAGAACCACACGGGGGGACCTAGTGAATGACCTGCAGAGAGCTGGGACCAAAGTAACAAAGCCTACCATCAGTAACACACTACGCCGCCAGGGACTCAAATCCTGCAGTGCAAGACGTGTCCCCCTGCTTAAGCCAGTACATGTCCAGGCCCGTCTGAAGTTTGCTAGAGTGCATTTGGATGATCCAGAAGAGGATTGGGAGAATGTCATATGGTCAGATGAAACCAAAATATAACTTTTTAGTAAAAACTCAACTCGTCGTGTTTGGAGGACAAAGAATGCATGGAGGAATGGGCCAAAATACCAGCAACAATGTGTGAAAACCTTGTGAAGACTTACAGAAAACGTTTGACCTGTGTCATTGCCAACAAAGGGTATATAACAAAGTATTGAGAAACTTTTGTTATTGACCAAATACTTATTTTCCACCATATTTTGCAAATAAATTCATAAAAAATCCTACAATGTGATTTTCTGGATTTTTTTTTCTCATTTTGTCTGTCATAGTTGATGTGTACCTATGATGAAAATTACAGGCCTCTCTCATCTTTTTAAGTGGGAGAACTTGCACAATTGGTGGCTGACTAAATACTTTTTTCCCCCACTGTATCTACAATAATCGAGAATTTCAACAAGCATTTTGCTACGGCTGGCCATGCTTTCCACCTGGCTACCATTACCCCGCCCACCAGCTCTGCACCTTGCCCATGCTGTGCAGCCGTCTTCATCGACCTGGCCAAGGCTTTCGACTCTGTCAACCACTGCATTCTTATTGGCAGACTAAATAGCCTTGGTTTCTCAAATGACTGCCTCGCCTGGTTCACCAACTACTTCTCAGATAGAGTTCAATGATTCAAATTGGAGGGCCTGTTGTCTGGACCTATGGCAGTCTCTATGGGGGTGCGACAGGGTTCACAGGGTTCAATTCTTGGGCCAACTCTTTTCTCTGTGTATATCAATGATGTCGCTCTTGCTGCTGGTGATTCTCAGATTCACCTCTACGCAGACGACACCATTTTGTATACATCTGGCCCTTCATTGGACACTGTGTTAACAAACCTCCAAACGAGTTTCAATGCCATACAACACTCCTTCCGTAGCCTCCAACTGCTCTTAAACACAAGTAAAACTAAATGCATGCTCTTCAATCGAACGCTGCTGGCACCCGCCCACCCGACTAGAATCACTACTCTCGACGGGTCTGACCTAGAGTATGTGGACAACTACAAATACCTAGGTGTCTGGTTAGACTGTAAACTCTCCTTCCAGACTCACATTAAGCATCTCCAATCCAAAGTTAAATCTAGAATCGGCTTCCTATTTCGCAACAAAGCCTCCTTCACTCATGCGGCCAAACATGCCCTTGTAAAACTGACTATCCTACCGATCCTTGACTTCGGCGATGTCATTTACAAAATAGCCTCCAACACTCTCCTCAGCAAATTGGATGTAGTCTATCACAGTGCCATCCGTTTTGTCACCAAAGCCCCATATACTACCCACCACTGTGACCTGTACGCTCTTGTTGGCTGATCCTCACTACATATTCGTCGCCAAATCCACTGGCTCCAGGTCATCTATAAATCACTGCTAGGCAAATCCCTGCCTTATCTTAGCTCATTGGTCACCATAGCAGCACCCACCCGTAGTCTGCGCTCCAGCAGGTATATCTCACCGGTCATCCCCAAAGCCAACACCTCCTTTGGCCGCCATTCCTTCCAGTTCTCTGCTGCCAATGACTGGAACGAACTGCAAAAATCTCTGAAGCTGGAGACTCTTATCTCCCTCACTAACTTTAAGCATCAGTTGTCAGAGCACCTTACCGATCACTGCACCTGTACTGTCAGTGTAGCTGTAGGTGGGTGTGGTGGTGGAATCAGGCGCAGGACGCACAAAGTAAGTCAAAAGACTTTAGTGGTTTAGCAATAAACACAGCACGAAAATAAATGCCCTGAGGCGAGAAACTCCGCACGCAGGCGAAATCAAACGGGCGCACTAAACACGTGCGACAAAATACTCCAAAAATACAAATGGAGAGCAGCTCAACCGAGCAAACTGTATAGACACAAGCAATACGCACGACAGTGAAAACAATAACACACAACACTAGACAAACACAACGAGAACTTATAGGACACTAATTACACTAAACGATAACAGGTGTAACAACAATCAGACAAAAGCAAACAAACATAGAAACATGCAACGGTGGCAGCTAGTATTCCGGAGACGACGAACGCCGAAGCCTGCCCGAGCAAGGAAGAGAGGCAGCCTCGGCCGAAACCGTGACAGTACCCCCCCCTTGACGCGCGGCTCCAGACGTGCGCCGACTCCGGCCTCGGGGACGACCAGGAGGACGCGGAGCAGGGTGCGTCGGGTGCCCACGATGGAATTCCGTCAGGAGAGACGGGTCCAAAATGTCTCTCCTCGGCACCCAGCACCGTTCCTCCGGGCCGTACCCTCCCACTCCACTAGATATTGGAGACCCCCATCCGACGTCTCGAATCCAAGATGGACCGCACGGAGTACGCCGGTGCCCCTCGATGTCCAATGGGGGCGGAGGAGTCTCCCTGATCTCACTTTCTTGGAGTGGGCCAGCTACCACCGGCCTGAGAAGAGACACATGGAACGAGGGGTTAATACTTTTATACTCAACAGGTAGTTGTAATTTGTAACACACCTCGTTCAACCTTCTCAGGACTTTAAATGGCCCTACAAACCGCCGACCCAGTTTCCAACAGGGCAGGCGGAGGGGCAGGTTTCTGGTAGAGAGCCAGACTCGATCACCAGGTGCGTACACCGGTCCCTCACTGCGGTGGAGATCGGGCGCTCGCCTTATGACGACGGAGGGCCCGCTGCAGGTGGACGTGTGCAGCGTTCCATGTCTCCTCCGAGCGCCGCACCCACTCATCCACCGCAGGAGCCTCGATCTGGCTCTGCTGCCAAGGTGCCAGAACCGGCTGGTAACCTAACACACATTGGAAAGGGGTTAGGTTAGTGGAGGAATGGCGTAGGGGAATTCTGGGCCATTTCGGCCCAGGGAACGTACCTTGCCCACTCCTCTGGCCGGTCCTGGCAGTATGTTCTAAGAAACCTACCCACATCCTGGTTCACACGTTCCACCTGCCCATTACTCTCCGGGTGGTAACCCGAGGTGAGGCTCACCGAGACCCCCAACCGCTCCATAAAAGCTCTCCAGACTCTGGAGGTAAATTGGGGACCTCGATCAGACACAATATCCTCGGGTACCCCGTAGTGCCGGAACACATGGGTGAATAGGGCTTCGGCGGTTTGCAGGGCAGTAGGAAGGCCCGGCATAGGGAGCAAACAACAGGCCTTAGAAAACCGGTCCACAACGACCAGTATAGTGGTATTCCCCTGTGAAGGAGGAAGGTCAGTGAGGAAATCCACCGAGAGGTGAGACCATGGTCGTTGTGGAACGGGCAGGGGTAGTATCTTACCCCTAGGCAGATGTCTAGGCGCCTTACACTGGACGCACACCGAGCAGGAGGAAACATAAACCCTCACATCCCTCGCCAACGTGGGCCACCAGTACTTGGCACTAAGACAGTGCACTGTCCGGCCGATACCAGGGTGTCCAGAGGAGGGTGACGTGTGAGCCCAATAGATCAATCGATCCCGAACCTCGAGCGGAACGTACTTCCGACCCTCCGGGCATTGAGGTGGACTAGGGTCGGTGCGTAACGCCCGCTCGAGTTCAGCATCGACCTCCCACACTACCGGTGCCACCAGACAAGACTCCGGCAGTATGGGGAGTGGGCTCCACGGACCTCTCCTCCGTGTCATACCGCCGAGACAGTGCGTCTGCCTTACCGTTCTGTGACCCAGGGATGTACGTGATCTTAAATGTGAACCGGGTCAAAAACATATTCCACCTCGCCTGGCGAGGGTTCAGCCTCCTCGCTGCCCGGATGTACTCCAGGTTACGGTGGTCCGTCAAAATGAGGAAAGGGTGTTGAGCCCCCTCAAGCCAGTGCCTCCACACCTTTAGGGCCTGTACCACGGCTAACAGCTCCCTGTCCCCTACGTCATAGTTTCGCTCCGCCGGACTGAGCTTCTTGGAATAAAAAGCACAGGGGCGGAGTTTAGGTGGCGCGCCGGACCGTTTGCTAAAGCACGGCTCCTACACCGGCCTCTGACGCGTCCACCTCTACCTGAAATGGCAAAGAGGGATCCGGATGCGCCAGCACCGGGGCCGAGGTAAACAGGTCCTTCAGCCTCCCAAACGCCCTGTCCGCCTCGGCTGACCACTGCAGATGCACCGGACCCCCCTTCAAAAGAGACGTTATGGGAGCTGCCACCTGTCCAAAACCCCGGATAAACCTCCGGTAGTAATTCGCAAACCCCAGAAACTGCTGCACCTCCTTCACAGTGGTTGGCGTTTGCCAATTACGCACGGCTGACACCCGGTCTACCTCCATCTTCACCCCTGACGCAGACAACTGATAACCCAAAAAGGAGACCGACTCCTGGAAGAACAGACACTTCTCTGCCTTGACATACAGGTCGTGCTCCAACAGCCTCCGCAACACTCGGCGCACCAGGGCCACATGCTCAACTCGGGTAGGCGAGTACACGAGAATGTCATCTATGTACACGACCACCCCTTGCCCCTGCATGTCCCTGAAGATCTCATCCACGAATGATTGGAAAACTGAAGGAGCGTTCATCAACCCGTATGGCATGACAAGATACTCGTAATGGCCCGAGGTGGTACTAAAGGCTGTCTTCCATTCATTGCCCCCCCTAATGCGCACCAAGTTGTACGCGCTCCTGAGATCTAATTTAGTGAAGAAACGCGCCCCGTGCAATGACTCCGTCATGGTCGCAATCAGCGGGAGTGGATAACTGTACTTCACCGTGATCTGATTGAGACCACGGTAGTCAATGCACGGGCGTAACCCCCCATCCTTTTTCTTTACAAAAAAGAAACTCGAAGACGCAGGGGAAGTGGAGGGCCGTATGTATCCTTGTCTCAGAGATTCGTCTATGTAAGTCTCCATAGCTCTCTTCTCCTCCTGAGACGGAGGATACACATGGCTCCGTGGGAGCGCAACTCCTGCCTGGAGGTCTATCGCACAATCTCCCTGCCTATGGGGAGGCAACTGCGTCGCCCTCGACTTACTGAACACAATAGCCAAATCCCCATACTCAGGGGGAACGTGCAATGCGGGCACCTGGTTTGGACTCTCCACCGAGGTAGCCCCTACGGAAACGCCTAAACATCGACCCACACACTGGGCAGACCACTCCATCAGAGCCCTCTCCTGCCACGAAATAGATGGGTTATGGGTACTCAACCAGGGCATGCCCAGCACCACCGGATACGCAGGCGAGTCGATCAGAAATAGCTGGATCATCTCCTGATGACCCCCTGCGCACACATCCTAAGTGGCGCCGTGACCTCCCTGATCAAGCCCGCACCCAACGGACGGCTATCTAGGGCATGAACGGGGAAGGGAACGTCAACAGGGAGAAGGGGAATCCCTAAGGCTAAACAAAATTTCTTATCAACAAAATTCCCAGCCGCGCCTGAATCTACCAGCGCCTTATGCTGGGAATGAGGTGCTACCTGTGGAAAACGCACAGGTATACAGAAGTGTGCAACAGAGAGCTCTGGGTGAGTGGGGCCCCTACTCACCTGGAAGGACTCCCCAGTGCGGGACCTGTCGTCTTCTCCCCTAGGAGGCCATCCCCAGCACCTAGCCGCGGTGTGTCCTCCCCGACCACAGTTGGTGCAGGAGATGGACCCCCTCGTCATCCGACCCTCCTCTCTCTAGCGCCAGCGCCCCGAGCTCCATGGGGCACAGCTCGGAGGCGCTGGAGGGTGAAATGGACGGACCCCCCTCGGGACGTCCGCGGGTAGCTAGCAGGGTATCCAGCCTGATGGACATGTCGACCAACTGGTCGAACGAGAGGCTGGTGTCCCTACAGGCCAGCTCCCTACGGACGTCCTCACATAGACTACATCGGTAGTGATCGATGAGGGCCCGCTCATTCCACCCTGCATCCGCCGCTAGAGTACGGAATTCTAAGGCGAACTCCTGGGCACTCCTCTTCCCCTGCCGGAGGCAGAACAGACGCTCCCCCGCCGCTTTCCCCTCCGGGGGATGGTCAAACACCGCCCTGAAGCGGCGGGAGAACTCGTCGTAGGTGATGGTGGTAGCGTCTATTCTCCTCCACTCTGCGTTGGCCCATTCCAACGCCTTACCGGAAAGGCAGGAGATCAGGGCGGACACGCTCTCGTGTCCCGAGGGCGCCGGGTGCACGGTGGCCAGGTAAAGCTCCACCTGGAGAAGGAATCCCTGACACCCGGCAGCGGTCCCATCGTAGGCCCTCGGGAGCGAGAGTCGAACTCCTCTGGGTTCCGGAGCGGGAATGGGCTGACTTGCCGATGGTGCGGGCAGGGAGGATGGTGGTGGAGGTGTCCCTCGGGTCTCCCAGCCTCGGATGGTGGTGATCACCTCCTGCAGTGCGGACCCCATCCGCAGGATCTGGTCATTCTGCTCGCGGACCCTGTCCTCCAGCGTCGCCTGTGCTGCTGCGGCTCCTGCTGATTCCATTCTTGAGATGTGTTATTCTGTCAGTGTAGCTGTAGGTGGGTGTGGTGGTGGAATCAGGCGCAGGACGCACAAAGTAAGTCAAAATACTTTAGTGGTTTAGCAATAAACACAGCACAAAAATAAATGCCCTGAGGCGAGAAACTCCGCACGCAGGCGAAATCAAACGGGCGCACTAAACACGTGCGACAAAATACTCCAAAAATACAAATGGAGAGCAGCTCAACCGAGCAAACTGTATAGACACAAGCAATACGCACGACAGTGAAAACAATAACACACAACACTAGACAAACACAACGAGAACTTATAGGACACTAATTACACTAAACGATAACAGGTGTAACAACAATCAGACAAAAGCAAACGAACATAGAAACATGCAACGGTGGCAGCTAGTATTCCGGAGACGACGAACGCCGAAGCCTGCACGAGCAAGGAAGAGAGGCAGCCTCGGCCGAAACCGTGACATGTACACAGCCATTCTGAAATTAGCCCACCCAACTACCTCATCCCTATATTGTTATTTATTTTGCTCATTTGCACCCCAGTATCTCTATTTGCACATCATCTCTTGCACATCTAGCATTCCAGTACTAATACTATTTATTGCCTTACCTCCATAACTTGCTACATTTGCACACACTGTATATATATATATTTCTGTTGTATTTTTTTTTTACTTTATGTTTTGTTTTACCCCATATGTAACTCTGTGTTGTTGTTTTTATTGCACTGTTTTGCTTTATCTTGGCCAGGTCGCAGTTGTAAATGAGAACTTGTTCTCAACTGGCTTACCTGGTTAAATAAAGGTGAAATAAAAATAAAAAAATAAAAAGGTGGAAGGAACTCAAGCATGAAACCAGTACAACATAATCCAGACTGTGAACCAGCAGTCTGTGTCAGTGTGTGTTCAAAGCCGTTATCAGAGTTACTGCATTGGAAATTATGTATACTATAAATTCATTCAATAACTGTGCTGGCGTGATGGAAGGTAGAGGGGTTTCATGGAAAAGGGTAATGTGATTACTCTGATCTTGCACATTAAAACTCATGGGGATCTAATTAATCACTACATGGGAATAGTTAAATCCCTCACAGATGATGACCGTGGATGCCATTTATCACTGTTCACATTACCATGGTACACACAGACAATGCTCCTCTTTGTCTGGATCCCATTGTTTCCAAAACATTCTTTGGTTTAAAGAAATGATGTAATCCAAGCCTAAAGCAGAAATAGGTCAGGGACTGTTAATGTGATGTTAATTAACAATGATGGAGAATTGTGGCTGGTTGGAGAGTCAGTGGGGGGTAAATTGTGAAGCAGGCACATATCTGAGAACCAGCAAGGAGGCTCTGCCATGCTTTATCCATGGTGAACCCCTACTGTACTCCCTGTCTAGATCTCAACTACACACTAATTGGCCAAGCCACTCCAGGTTGGACAGGCAATGCTGCATGGGTATCCAGGCAACCTCTCCTTCATTCCATCCTAAAGACACACCCTCCACCCTCTCCAGCCAGGCAAGAACCGTTTTCCAGGGTCAGCATTTACACTAACCAACGCCCCCTGAATTCTCATCCCACGCACACAAGCAACGGGAGTCTTTTCCCCTGGCTCGCCACCCCACTTCCCTTTAATGAGGCTCTTCATGGGCTGTGGTTCCAAAGAATACCCTGCATTTCGTGCCAAACCTAACTGACAACAGCAGAGCACAGTGTTCCCAGGAAAAAGACAAAACATCTCATAAACTCTCTCTCTCTCTCTCTCTCTCTCTCTCTCTCTCTCTCTCTCTCTCTCTCTCTCTCTCTCTCTCTCTCTCTCTCTCTCTCTCTCTCTCTCTCTCTCTCTCTCTCTCTCTCTCTCTCTCTCTCTCTCTCTCTCTCTCTCTCTCTCTCTCTCTCTCTCTCTCTCTCTCTCTCTCTCTCTCTCTCTCTCTCTCTCTCTCTCTCTCTCTCTCTCTCCTCCCCCCCCCTCCCTCCCTCCCTCCCTCCCTCCCTCTCATATAAAGCTGAAACTCACATGCTGCACGACATCCTCCCAAGACAACATCACTGAGAGCTCCACAGAGAGCTACAGTACCAGTCCTCCCACAACTGCTGACAGTTACACAACTCATTTCACCAACTGCTGACAGTTACACAACTCATTTCACCAACTGCTGACAGTTACACAACTCATTTCACCAACTGTGACGTGTTCAAACCACAAAAATAACTTCAGAACGGATTTCACAGAACTCACTGGGAAAATGTACGGAAAAGCTTCTGCTTACACAACCAGGTATGGCTGCATCCCGGTGGTATCCCTGTGATGTTAAACAGTCATATCTTGGAATTCCTTTCTGAGACCAGGCCAGAAGTAGTACTGTGATGTGTCGTACCAGTGAGTGACAAGCCTATGAGGATCAGAAGGCCCTTTCCAAAAACGCATTGTCAGGCTTGATAAATGACTTGACATTCTTTAGCAGGCAGCCATAATCTGAATGTTTAGCAGAGAGCGGTCCTCCCAGATGAATGTGGGCAGCTGGTTAATGAACAGATCCTCCTCCCACAGCAGGAAAAGGCCACGGCATCCCACACCAGCCTCACACAGGAGCTAGATCTCTAGGCAGACAGCTACTGTCACAACTTCCAGTAGCATCCAACATTGACAAGACCCCAAATGACAGGAAAGGCAGATGTTCTGAAGGTCTGGAGAAGACGATTACATTGTCAGTCATATTATAGCATGATCAGGCGGAGGTGTTTGTAGCATAGGAAATAGCTTGAGAGCAAGAGAGGTAACCAAAGCCATAGCATCAATAGTGTTACAAATGCTTCATACTGGAGAAAAAAAAATTCACCATGCAAAAAAGACCTCCCTTTGTGCCACAAAAGAACAGAATCTTGTCACCATGTGAGCTTGAGAGAATCTAAAATCTAAAAAGAAAATGACATGGAGAAGATTAAACTGGATGTGGGTTCTAAGACCTTTAATCTGTTTATGGTGGCCAGTGTGGCCAAGTTCTTTTCAGATCATTGTCCCACAACAACAAAAGCAGGTTTTCATTGAATTTGGCAAGATTGCTGTGCTGTGGTGTGTAAGAGGACAAAGCAAATGTTCCTGTTAAAATACAGTGCCGTCAGAAGGTATTCATACCCCTTGACGTACTCAACATTTTGTTATGTTATAGCCCGAATTAAAAAAGGATTAAATGGCATTTTTTTCACACACATCTACACACAATACCCCATAATGACGAAGTGAAAACATGTTTTTAGACATTTTTGCAAATGTATTGAACATTAAATACAGAAATATCACATTTACATTAGTATTCACACCACTGAGTCACTACATGTTAGAATCACCTTTGGCAGCGATTACAGCTTTGAGTCTTTCTGGGTAAATCTTTAAGAACATTGCACACCTGGATAGTACAATATTGCCCATTATTATTTTCAGAATTCTTCAAACTCTGTCAAATTGGTTGTTGATCATTTCAAATCTTGCCATAGATTTCTAAGCAGATTTAAGTCAAAACTGTAACTCAGACACTCAGGAACATTCACTGTATTCTTGGTAAGCAACTCCAGTGTATATTTGGCCTTGAGTTTTAGGTTATTGTCCTGCTGAAAGGTAAATTCATCTCCCAGTGTCTGGTGGAAAGCAGACTGAACCAGGTTTTCCTCTAGAATTTTGCCTGTGCTTAGCTCCATTCAGTTTATTTTCTTTCCTTAAAAACTCCCCAGTCCTTAATGATTACAAGCATACCCATAACATGATGCAGCCACCACTATTAAACATTTCGAAAAACATAATTCCACTTTGATATTATTGGGTATTGTGTGTAGATCAGTGAAACAAATTCTCAATTTAATCCATTTTAAACTCAGGATGTAACAACAAAATGTGAAAAAGGTCAAGGGGTGTGAATACTTTCTGTAAGTGCATATGGAAAGATAGTACAGGACTGAGGGGGTATGCTAAGCTTGTCTTTTTGAAAATGTACATACAATATGAAGGATGAATGTCTAATAGTCTTCAAATTGGGATATTGTCAGCAAAAATAAAGAGATCCCATCTAAACATTTCTACCACATCTGTTGATTGAAAATACCCAATGGACAGCTAATAATAGAAGTGCATTACAAACCAACAAAAGTGACAGCATTTCCGACTTCTTAATGGAGCAAAAGAGAAATTATGATGTGCTATTATCATAGTTAGAAAATTCACAAGCTCCTGTCGATCACCTGAAGGAAACACGGTGTGCTGTGATGGACCCATTTTGAAATATCTTGACTTGACACATTTAACAATGCAGAGGAAAATAGTCCACTCAGTCAAGCGACACAGAAATTCACATTTCCAATGCCGTGCATAAGGAAAAATGTTATCACATTATTCAAAATAGATTTAATCAAAGTGAATAGGGTTTAGGAATCACAGTGTTATTAGCCTACTATCTAGCTATTTACAGCAGTTTGTTGTTCAATTCATCTCTGCAAATCAGTTGGATTGCACACTGATGAATAACATTAATGTCTATCATTTCACATGTATATGAACAATTCACCAATACATCAGACATCCATTTTCCTCCATGTATTACAGATGAACAGATAACAGCAAGCAGACACCCTTTTCTGGGGGCTTCAGTTCCTTCTACCATTTGGACACATTCAGGTTACTGCCTACTACGAGAGGAGAGGACTGTGTTCATTATGCTCTTACACAGGCCAGGTTTGCCAGGTGCGAGATCATTAAATCAACAAGCGTAGCTAAGGCCAAGATTTAAGAGCATTAATTCAAATGATAGTGTTCATAGAAAGGTGCAGGAGCCAGAGCTCCTGCACCTGGGGTGAATGACAACAACCATTTGAATCACTGGAATAAACAGGAATGATCAGACCATGTGGTGGAATCAGTAGCTAACAACCCATAATACATGCCTGTCTTAGAACGGCTTATTTCAGTGTGTCAGAGAGCCCACATGCTGCTGATAGATTTCACAGTCCTACAGGTCATTGGTCAGTGAAAATGCCTCTAGGGTGTCATAACAGGGTGTAGCAGCCTGGTCACTCTCCTGCCACCCCCACGTTCGGAGAGGTCCCTGGCTACACTCAGGCCTGTTTATCAGTGCAGGGCTGTGGTTCCTATGGCAACAGTGCCAACCTTGGCTCAGCCGGGGAGGTAACGCTAGAGCTGGTGTGGCCAAGCTGAGAGCTGTGCCGTGATATACAACCACTTAGTACTAATGCTGTAGCTCATTTAGCTACACGAGACCACAGAGCAGGAGTCAACTGGGCAACAAGTAGCAACAGAAAAGGTGCTGTGTTGAGAATACTTCTCAGATGTATGATAGGATACAGACGACAGCATTAAAGCATTGAAAGTGTGGTTCAAGCTTGTGTTACACAAGCTCTAGGTGACAACTCAGCAGAGTTTAACCATGACAGTCTTATTAATGAGAAATCAGAACATATTTCCAGGACAAGGTGGACTAGTGAATCTACTGAGGCTTGGGTTATCTGTCGCCTGGCTACGGGGGTAGTACATCATGAGTAATGCCAGTGTCAGGAATGGCCTTCTGCCTGAAAGGCTGGTGAGGGGAAAACACTGCTGGAGCTGAGTTTTAACAAGTGCTGTCTGAGAGGACCATAAATCAGATTGTCCAGAGCTGCCTGGCTGCCTTGCCTGCATCCTGCCAACACCAGACCTGAGGTGTCAGGGAGCAGAGTGGAACAGCCAGGCTGGGTGGGAGGGAGAGCTCTGCAACAACAGTAAACAACTGTCCGAAAACAACCGATATGCGTTCAGGTATCAGGACACTGACAATTCCTAGGCAACAGACAAATGCATGTGGCCCAGGTAAAAAGGGTTTCTTCACTGAGTGAGCAGCACAGTATAAAGCATACTAGAGTTGTGTTTCTGGAGGGGTGTTCATTTCCTGGAGTGCTTTGAAAGACTGACTGGTTTGGAGGAGCAGGATACAGCTGGTTGATGTGCATCTCTAGGGGGGAGCTTTGTGCATTCTCCAGCTGCATTCCTCTAATAGCCCCCTCAACTTCACTATGGACCTCTCCAGGACTTCACTTGACTCACGGCACAGGAGAGAATTGCCTCTGTGATGCTCAGGGCATTCAGGAATAGTTTGTAGTAATTGAAGTCTGTGGCTTCAAAGCCGCTCTTCAAAGCAGAGGAAGAAAATAAAAGACAGAAACACATGGCCTTTCTCCAAGGCAAGGGCCTTATAGGTAAACTTGCTTTTCATTGTGCAACCCTATTTGATATATTGCTTTGCAAAACAAATCAGAGTCTAGAGACATTAAGAGGCTGTGGAGAACAAAAGGATATCCCCTGGTCAGGATGTCATGGGGAGATGGTGCATGAGTTCCCTGATGACTACTGTGGAACAGAAGGAAGAGGACAATACCAAACAATCACAGCAAGGCCCCTGGCTACACTGGGGCTGTATGATGAATGTTGCTTTCATAGAATAGCCACAACACAGGTAATAAGATTCACATTGCTTGGAGAAGACATGGCCAACTCATCTATTTCCCCCTCTGGGTCTGGTATTGTTTCCAAGCAGGACAGTAGGATCATAAACAAGGATGACTATTAGGGCTGAGCTTTAGTGTGAGCAATGCTGTAAAATGTTACAACACTGAAGCCTCCTTCAAACCTCTCCCTCTCACAACACTATCCTCCACTATCCCTTGCATTCTCATTAACCTTCACTAATTTCTCTCTCTCTCTCTCTCTCTCTCTCTCTCTCTCTCTCTCTCTCTCTCTCTCTCTCTCTCTCTCTCTCTCTCTCTCTCTCTCTCTCTCTCTCTCTCTCTCTCGCTCTCTCTCTCTCTCTCTCTCTCTCTCTCTCTCTCTCTCTCTCTCTCTCTCTCTCTCTCTCTCTCTCTCTCTCTACACTCTCTCACCCTCTTCTGCGGTACCAGCTGCAGTCTCGTCATGATTAGCAGAGTAGTTTTGTTCCGGGCAGTGAGGAGTCTGCAGACGCCTCAGTCAGGTGATACAGACCACGTAGTTAGTATGTTATTACATCTTATGATGAGTATGGAGCAGCAGGTACTAATCTCCCTGACTTTCTAAATAACACTTTTCCATGCTGTGACAGCATAAGGCAAAACACACCTTCACAACCAAAACATGACTCTCTGTGTGGTGGCTGCTTCCAGAAAGAGAACATGTGTTCTGAAGAGCCCTCTTGGGCGAGAAGTGAACAGCAGAGACAGTTTAATAAGAGCCATGTCCAGGGGGGGTCAGGCTGGTAGTAATCAAAGCAGGAATGGTGGTTCTGCACTCAGGTGACAGATCTCAATTCATCACGCATCACATTATGTCTCCTGATGGAAAGGGACCATATGGATAGGTCGGTCATATCATTCTGACCAACTCAGGCCTGCACTATTGTTGCATACCGAGAGCAATATAATTGTCAATAGCATTACAAGTACATGCAGTCCCCAGAGTAAAATGATTGTAGGTTTAATTGTGTTCTTATTAACAGACAATAGACACAGAGAATAAAAGAAGAAGAGTATTTTTAGAGTTGGCCAGCAAGGTAAAACACTTCCTGTCTTATCACACTATAAACACTGGCTCTGCCTTATACAGTTAAATGAGGAGGGCAATGTAGGACTTGCAGAAGCAAGACTTATTGACATACATACCTTTGTCAACACTCTGAAAGCCTGTAAGTCAATAATCCACAACATTTTTCTAATGGCCAACTCAAAATAGCTGACATGCTAGGATAGCATTTATTCCACTGACTGTAATTGCCTGTCATTATTTTGTTGATTTCAAGTTTCTTCGGATGACTGATTTCGAAGACAGTGACCTCAAGGCAAATACTGATAATTATTTCCTAATAAAAAATGGATTGGGAAAAAATGATAACTTATTATTGTATGTCATATAAGTGTGATACATCTGTAATTAGGGATTTCAATTCCTCAATCACTTTCTTTCCTATTCTGGTATGATAATTAAAAGGTGCCACCCTCCCTGGCATGACTTTGCAGAACGCTGTGGTTGGATCAACTTCTGAAACCATGACAACCATGCAGAATAGTGGGGAGTCAGTCTGTCACTTTCCCACCACAATGCCTGATAGGATCAAAAGGAAAAACAAGAAACCAAGCTAACAAGGATCTATACTGAACAAACATATAAACGCAACATGTAAAGTGTTGGTCCAATGTTTCATGAGCTGAAATGAAATATCCCATAAATGTTCCATATGCACAAAAAGCTAATTTCTCTAAAATGTTGTGGACAAATTTTTTACATCCCTGTTATTGAGCATTTCTCCCTTGCCAAGATAATCCATCCACCTGACAGGTGTGGCATATCAAAGAAGCTGATTAAACAGCATGATCATTACACAGGTGCACCTTGTGCTGGGGACAATAAAAGGTCACTCTAAAATGTGCAGTTTTGTCACACAACACAATGCCACAGATGTCTCAAGCTTTGAGGGAGCGTACAATTGGAATGCCGACTGCAGGAATGTCCACCAGAGCTGTTGCCAGAAAATTTAAAGTTCATTTCTCTACCATAAGCCACCTCCAACGTCGTTTTAGAGTATTTGGCTGTATGTCCAACTGGCCTCACAACTGCAGACCATGTGTAACCACGCCAGCCCAGGACCTCCACATCCAGCTTCTTCACCTGCGGGATTGTCTGAGACCAGCCACCCGGACAACTGATGACACTGAGGAGTATTTCTGTCTGTAATAAAGCCCTTTTGTGGGGGAAAAACTCATTCTGATTGGCTGGGCCTGGCTCCCAAGTGGGTGGGTCTATGCCCTCCCAGGCCCACCCATGGCTGCGCCCCTGCCCAGTCATGTAAAATCAATAGATTAGGGCCTAATGAATTTATTTAAATTGACTGATTTCCTTATATGAACTGTAACTCAGTAAAATTGTTGAAATTGTTGCATGTTGCATTTATAATTTTGTTCAGTATAAAATACATCTTGTCCTCTATTCATTGCTTTCTGTCTTCAAGCAAGTCAGAGGTGGCTGTTCAACCAAGGCTGCTTTCTGAACACAATCTAGCCCATTTATTAAATGTCCTCTTGTTAACAGTACACTCTTAGAAAGAAAGGTGCTATCTAGAACCAATAAGGGTTCTTCGGCTGTCTCCATAGGAGAACCCTTTGAAGAACCATTTTTGGTTCCAGGTATATCCCTTTTGGTTCCAGGTAGAACCCTTTCCACAGAGGGTTCTACCTGGAACCCAAAAGAGTTCTACCTGGAAATAAAACAGGTTCTCCTATGGGTACAGCCAAAGAACCCTTTTGCAACACTTTTTTTCTAAGAGTGTACTGTACAGAATAATATACCAAACCAGCACTGCTTAACACTCTCTACATTTTAATAAACTTAATTTTCTGAGTTTCTATAGTTTTTTAAAGGTCTTCATGAACATTCTTTGATTACAGGCAAAATTCCCTTGTTAAAGAATGTAGTAGAAGCCAAGATCAAGGAGGGAGTGAAAAAGTATCTGAGTCATCTGGTGGGCACCAGGTCCATGTTAAAATAGGTGGAGGGTTTTTCTAACAAGAAATAATGTATATAATCAAACATATAGTCCCCTACTATTCAAACAGGCTTTCCTCGCACTCCTCTCTCTGCTGGAAATGCCAATTATTCGGTAACTTCAAAACCGGAATGACGCAAGAACATGTTTGCAGGCAGCAAATTTCAGCTCCAAAATGAAGCAAAGAAAGGATGGCATTTATTTTTATCGTCAAGTGCACACAAAACTTTACTTCCGCTTTTAACCCAACCCCTCTGAATCAGAGAGGTCGGCTCAGTGATTTGAACTGGCCACCTGAACAACACAATGTAAATCAATCAAATTACATGACACACTGTATCTCCTTGAATGTTTCTACTCAAATAACATGTCAGCCTTACCAGAAAAACTGGAATGGATCAATGAAATGTACAGTAACCTAAGTGTCATAGACATTGGATTGGAAGGACAGAAATAATTCAATCTAATCTGTCTATTCATTCTTTCACTTGAGACAGATTTAGGTGAATATCTGTATATATACTGTATATCTGTATAAAGAAATAACTGAGTGGAGGTAAACACCAGTAATATGAAAGGAGAGGAAAAGCTCTGGAAAGCCTTTCACTATTTTATAAGCAGGGGATCTTGTGAATAATGAAACCACCAATCTTCTACCTCATAGCAGCAGGACTGTAGTCTCAATAAATGACTCTATGCCCCTCTGTGCTGTGCTGCCTGCTAACCACTAGCAATTCCACTAGCAAGTCCACAGAAATAGCAGAATGTGTTGAAACACCCAAATGTCACATTTGTGTTTCTTTACAAACAGATTTGGTGACGGTGTAGAAACAGAAAGAGGAAGACAGAAACCCAGAGACATGCACTGGCAGAGATGGAGAGGAGGGATTGATGATTGGTACACTGGAATTAATGTGGGCGTGAATGTGAACGTCGCCTAACTACAGCCATCAAAACAACGGCCCACCTGCCATCTGTGGGCCGAAACAACATCTACTAACAGCTGAACAGTGACAAACAACAGATGACACTCCATCCAAGATGTTTCCATACCACCTTCTCTAAGACTTCCCTACCCATCTGTTAGTTGGCTGTACAGTAGACCTGCCAGTCAAAGACATCATGCCAGATGTGTTCAGGGAAATGTCCCTGCCCACCAGCTGTCCCCTTACCTCCTCCAGTGCCCACAGGGAGTCCACCACAGGTTTGATCTTCTTCTGGTTGTATAGGGAGAAGAGTTTCTCCACCACCGTCTTCACCTGCCCACACCTGCCCTGCTTGAACAGGAGGTTGAGCAGCGAGAATCCAGCGATGACCTTGTTCTCCTCGTAGAGTTTAATAGGGTTCACCTTCTCAACCTGCCACCACTGGGAAGTCAAACCAGAGACACACACATCACTCTCCCCAATAACTCATTTGTGTTTCATTTACCATGTAAGTAATGAATGTTCAATAAATATGAAACAGACTGTTCCATTCTTTAAACTCAGCGACAGACTCAGCATTTCTGACTCACAGATTTTGCAAGGCTGAAGAAACTCTTTGTTTCCCCAGTCACCATGTTTGATGAGCCTGAAAACACAAAAACAAAGACACAAGCTTATAGAGAGAGACAGGGTGGCGGTGTTAACTGTTGGGCTGAAGTGAAGGGTGAACAGTAAAGAGCCTAGAGGTGATGAGGGGTTATTGTGGGGGAGGAGTGGTTGTCTCTTTTAGATCTGGCAGAGCGTGTCCTGGCACAGCTCATGAAATCTGTTCACCGTCATACCATTAATTGATTCATGCCGCACTAGTGTTACAACTCCACGACTGTCATACTGACAGGAACTCTAATTCTACATGATCTGAAACACAAGAAGACTCTTGTAATTAAACAATTCAGATGTGGACAAAAGCCAAGGGCAGTAAAATAAATTCAGGTGTCATTTTTTTATCCATTTGAATTAACCGAAATTTCACACACTGAATCACAACGCACGCCTAGTTTTCAATGAGGTTCAAGCAGTCGCTTAAATTCTGTCCAGATTGACTATTGAGTAGATGGAGGGATATTACCTAGAAATAATAGGATCATCTGTATTCTAAGTGTCCTTAGATGAGGTGAAAGTCTAAAGAGCTTGAGCCTATATATTACAATACATTTTAAAGATATTTGTGGTCTAAGCTATGTCATAGGAAACAGTGCCTTCAGAAAGTATTCACACCCCTTGACTTTTTCCACATTTTGTTGTGTTTCAGCCTACATTTTAAATGGATTAAATTGATATTTTTTGTCACTGGTCTAAACACAATAAAGTACCCCATAATGTCAAAGTGGAATTATGTTTTTCCTTTTTGTAATTTTTTGTAATTAAAAATGAAAAGTATTCAACCCCTTCGTTATAGCAAGCTTAAATAAGTTTAGGAGTAAAAATTTGCTTAACAAGTCAAACACACTATATATACAGAAATATGTGGACACCCCTTCAAATTAGTGGATTCGGCTATTTCAGCCACACCCGCTGCTGACAGGTGTATAGAATCGAGCACACAGCCATGCAATCTCCACAGACAAACATTGGCAATAGAATGGCCTTACTGAAGAGCTCAGTGACTTTCAACGTGGCACCGTCATAGGATGCCACCTTTCCAACAAGTCGTTTTGTCAAATTTCTACCCTGCTAGAGCTGCCCCGGTCAACTATAAGTGCTGTTATTGTGAAGTGGAAATGTCTATGAACAACAACGGCTCAGACACGAAGTGGTAAGCCACACAAGCTCACAGAACGGGACTGCCAAGTGCTGAAGCAAGTAAAAATTGTCTGTCCTCGGTTGCAACACTCACTACCGAGTGCCAAACTGCCTCTGGAAGCAATGTCGGCACAATAACTGTTCATCGGGAGCTTCATGAAATGGGTTTACATGGCCGAGCAGCCGCACACAAGCCTAAGATCACCATGTGCAATGCCAAGCGTCGGCTGGAGTGGTGTAAAGCTCGCCACCATTGGACTCTGGAGCAGTGGAAACGCGTTCTCTGGTGATGAAGCACGCTTCACCATCTTGCCGTCCGACTGACAAATCTGGGTTTGGCGGATGCCAGGAGAACGCTACCTGCCCGAATACATAGTCCCAACTGTAAAGTTTGGTGGAGGAGGAATAATGGTCTGGGGCTGTTTTTCATGGTTCGGGCTAGGCCCCTTAGTTACAGTGAAGGGAAATCTTAACGCTACAGCATACAATTACATTCTAGATGATTCTGTGCTTCCAACTTTGTGGCAACAGTTTGGGGAAGGGCCTTTCCTGTTTCAGCATGACAATGCCCCCATGCACAAAGCGAGGTCCATACAGACTGCGAGCCAGGCCTAATCGCCCAACATCAGTGCCCAACCTCACTAATGCTCTTTTGGCTGAATGGAAGCAAGTCGCCGCAGCAATGTTCCAACATCTAGTGGAAAGCCTTCCCAGAAGAGTGGAGGCTGTTATAGCAGCAAAGGGGGGACCAACTCCATATTAATACCCATGATTTTGGAATGAGATGTTCGACGAGCAGGTGTCCACATACTTTTGGTCATGTAGTGTAAGTAGTTGCATAGACTCTGTGTGCAATACTAGTTTTTAATATGATTTTTGAATGACTATCTCATCTCTGTACCCCACACATACAATTATCTGTAAGGTCCCTCAGTCGAGCAGTGCATTTCAAACACAGATTCAACCATCACAAAGACCAGGGAGGTTTTCCAATGCCTCGCAAAGAAGGGCACCTATTGGTAGATGGGTAAACAAATACAATAAAAAGCAGACCTTGAATATCCCTTTGAGCACGGTGAGGTTATTAATTACACTTTGGATGGTGTTTCAATACACACAGTCACTACAAAGATACAGGCGTCCTTTCTAACTCAGTTGCCGGAGACGAAGGAAACCGCTCAGGGATTTCACCATGACTTTAAAAAAGTTACAGAGTTTAATGGCTGTGAAAGGAAAAAACTGAGGATGGATCAACAAAATTGTAGTTACAATACTAACCTAATTGACAGAGTGAAAAGACATTAAAGTAATACTGCAAAAAATGTGGCAAAGCAATTCACTTTTTGTCCTGAATACAACGTGTTATGTTTGGGGCAAATACAATACAACACATGACCGAGTACTACTCTCCATATTTTCAAGTATAGTGGTGGCTGCATCAAGTTATGGGTATGCTTGTATTTGATAAGTACTGGAGTTTTTCAGAATACAAAATAAACAGAATGGAGCTAAGCACAGGCAAATCCTACAGGAAAACCTGATTCAGTCTGCTTTCCACCAGACACTGGGAGATTATTTCACCTTTCAGCAGGACAATAATCTAAAACACAAGCCCAAATCTACACTGGAGTTGCTTACCAAGAAGACTGTGAATGTTCCTGAGTGGCCAAGTTACAGTTTGACTTAAATCTGCTTGAAAATCTATGGGAAGACTTGAAAATGGTTGTCTAGCAATGATCAACAACCAATTTGACAGAGCTTTAAGAACATTTTAAAGAATAATGGGCAAATATTGTACAATCCAGGTTTGCAAAGCTCTTAAGAGACTTACCCATTGCTGCCAAATGTGATTCTAACATGTATTGACTCAGGAGTGTGAATACTTATGTAAATTAGATATTTCTGTATTTAATTGTGAATAAATTTGCTAACATTTCTAAAAACATGTTTTCACTTTGTCATTGTGGGGTATTGTGTGTAGATGAGTGAGAGAAAAAATCTATTTAATCCATTTTCAATTCAGGCTGTAAACCAACAAAATATGGAATAAGTCATCGGGTGTGAATACTTATTGAAAGCACTGTATATATATAGCACATGTGCAATGGTGCCTAACCTATATACAATACCTGTCAGTAAGTTTGAAATGTTCTAAATAAAAAATGTCACTCAAGATACTTCCAACATTCACAGGCTAATACCACATCATATCTCAAGAGTCTTATGTGTGATACTGGTGGCACAATGTAGCAAATGTATGAGTAGCATCCTGATAGGACACCAACCGTAGAGGATGTAGGTTCCCAGAGGCCTCAGCAGACCGAGGCCTTTACCAGTGTTCTCCCCACAAAGACAGTCCAGGACGATGTCCACTCCCTCTGGAGAGATCCTACCAAATACAGGAAATTCAATTAACGAAAATCAACATGTTCCTCATTTACAGAGAGCCTCAACTGCAGGCTTCATCAGACGCCTATCAATCTATTAGTCATTCAATGTTTAGTTCAGCTTTCAATACTTAAAATGTATATTTTTAGCAAATACTAAACATTCCACTTTATTGACGTTTCGATCAGTCTTTTGTTCCATCAAATTCCACTCTTGATTTCAAGTGATACAGTATTAAAAATACCTATAAGCATTGGACAGGTTAACCATCAGTGCGGTTTTTCATGGCATGACTCACTTGAAAGCACTAATGTGAAAGAAAGAATGAGAGGCATGTTCTGATCAAGGGGTCCTAATGCCTTTCTTTCTGCCTGGTGGCCTGACCGCCTGCTTGGCTAAACTGCTCGGTGGTCTTATGATGCCCATGGCCTTGCCTATTGTAAAAGAGGCGACTTGAGACCAATTTAATTTTGCTTTGCTCTTGATCCTGAGAGGAATGTGGGGCCACAGAGATGAAAGGCTTATTAATCTGCCTCTCCCTCTGATATGGCTGTATTTACTACTATTGTGATATGCAGGCAGACAGTATTCTCCCTCGGTCAATAAGTACTGAGGGGGAACCAAGGATTATGCTCCTTAAGAAAGAAACTCAAGAGGAAAGCTTGGTTAAATGTATGCATTTATAAAGCACTATCTTCAGAATACATTCAGAATGTGACTATCTGATGGACATGCTTTAAGCCTCCTGACTGCATGACTCACCTCCAAAACACTATTCCTATTAGACAGTAGATGTGAAGTTAGCCTTGGCATTTAGGGTTATTTTCTGATTGTCTCCTATTGAGGAGGCAGCATCCCTATGGATTGCACTGATTGCCAATCAAACATGTTAATTAGTGATGGGGGGACAAAATCCATACAGTTACATATCGGGATATTATTTTTTGATGATATATTGTATCGTTTTGACAATATCGCAATATTATTTTTGCAGTAGTTGTCTGTACCTGCACAAAAAACATCCATAGCTTGTTCTCCATCGTCTTTTTAAATAGGGAGCCAATTTGTTTTCAGCACTTTTAGTTCTATGACTGCAGCAGACATATGGTGAGCAATATGTTTGGAACAGACAACACAACGACATGCAGTGTGATCTGAATTGGGATGTTATTTATGAGGCATCAGGGCTCTCTACTGATTGGCCCAGCTGTTCCACGTCCCCAGCAGACAGCCTGTTGCAGGTTGCCTTTAGAGAGCCTCTGAGCACTCTGCCCCACACACTGCCGTTGCTCTCGGAGACGAGCTGTGTGTTGCCATGGAGACCGCAGCCACACACGTCCAAATATGGCATCGACTAACATCTGCATCCTCCCTGAGCTCTACATGCTCTGTGTTCTACGTTATCACATTATCATTGTCATTTCATATGTACATATCAAATTGCACATTATAAACCAAAAGAGCTTATTAGTAATTATGTGAAATTATATCTAAACATATTTTAATAAACCTGTAAGATCCAATGAAATTACACATTTGCTAACAAATTAGTCTTATTCATAAAAATCGTGTAGAACAATTACTGCTGCAGTTCTATGTTTAGAAGAAACATTTTATACCAATAATTGTTCTTGTAGAACAAAAAAACAAACCTTACTTTTTAACTTCTTGTACATAATCAACGTTTCTGTCGAAGAGGTGGGTCACAGAGTCTTTGATGGCTTCATGTTTGAAAGATGAGGCCGTTCCAAACACGGTGACGCTGGGTATAGTGGAGCACAGCTGAGCCACAGCTTGACCCTGAAAAACACCACACAATCCCAGTCAGACTCTTCAAGGCACAGACACTATTACACAAGGCCAATCCAGACAATTACATTTCCACAGGTTATGCATCACAGCTTTACCAACCATAATCCATAATGATAATAATGATTCTAATCATTCAACACACTAGGTAAAGGCAGTAAATCTTTTCTTGTCCATCTCTACTACAGTATGGTACTAAATAACAGAGTTATATCCTATTGTGCGCATCAGTCTGAAATCTGAGCAGTCGCTCTACTGTATGTTGACAAACTGCAACAGGTTGTTCATGAATTATAGTCTGTAGGAGCATCTCTAGAGCATAATTACATCTCTAGTTCTGTTTAATTATTAAAGCTGGGAATCACAAACTGCTTTCGCTAAAGGGAAATGTGCTACAGGAGCCTGATAATTCAATGTCTTGAAAAAAAGAGTCTGAAGAGTCTGTGTTAATATACTGTAACCAGCACAGCCCAGACAATGTCCATCTCCCACCACAGTCACATCTTTCCTAGATGTCGTTTTCTCAGCCACATCTCACCATCTCCTGTCATGTCCATCTTCAATCATGAATACAGCATTATGTAAAACAGCATCTGAGCTGCCTGATAATAGCCACAGGCTGTTACCCTCAAGAGCCACCAGAGCTACACACCTTGGCGGTATCTATAGTAACATCACTGATATCATTTTCAGGAAATGCTGTGTTTTTCTTTCCACCTCCTCTCGGGCGTTGACTTACCACACCCCCTCCTGCTGAGTGGACCAATACTGACATCCCCTCTCGGAGATTGGCAACCTCAAACAGCATCATGTAGGCAGCCACGAAGTTCATGGAGAAGGCCGCTGCCTCAGGAAAAGTCATATCATCAGGCATGTTATAGACGTAATCCAGCGGTGTGCAAACCACCTCTGCCCAGGCGTTGTAATTTACAAAAGCCATAACCCGGTCTCCTATCTGGAGAGAAGAAAGGATCAGCTATAAAATATGGTAAATGCAGATTTGGGAGGTGACATGGTTACAGGTTTGTTTTAGAAATGCACCAACCCTCACATGCTACTCTGACCAATGCATTTCAAAATAGCAACATTAAACATTTCAAACCGTAACAGCAAATCAATATTTTTTGGGGTAAAAATGCAAAGTGAGATCAATATAGTTGTGCTACTAATCCATGACATAATATCTGTAACATACTGTGATCTGGATACACTGACCTCAAATCCCTTTGTGTTTTCTCCCATCGCCTCCACTATTCCAGAACATTCAAATCCAGGGACAAGTGGAGTTTTCGGAGGATTGTCAATATTCCCTTGACGCACCATAAGGTCCAGGAAGTTCAAGCCACTGCAACAGTAAATGTCTCATTGATATTAACATCACAATCAAGCAAAGTTATTTATTTTTAACTTAGGTGATTGGAGAAGACACAATATTGCATGACGGACATTTTCACTATTTGATCAAATATGTTAATAAATAAATGCCTTAGCAGTCATAAGTTCACAACACAAACTGTCTGACATCTACAAACCCATGCTTGAATTCCAGACTATTCAAAGGGGCTACAGTTCCAAGGCCATGGTGATTCACATGCACTGAACAACAAATAGCTCATCTGTGATACAGTATATCTGTAACAGCCTCCCTTTTATGGAAAAATGGCTTGTCACTTGTTGAATGTATAATTGATGTGTACTTATTATGTATTTCAATATTATCAATAAAACTATATTGTTGGAGTAAAGACAAATAATCAATCCCTCATCAGAATCTACTTACTAAATGACAAGTAGGCTAGCATTCGAGAATAGAGCATAAATACCACAAGTGTAGTACTTTGTATGAGACAGTTGTAATGAGAAAAGCCATTTCAACTGGCTCGAGGTATTTAACTATTCCCCCTTCTGCCAGATCCAATAAAAGATCATAAAGATTATCAGTCAAGAACAAGCCAAGCAAATAATTTTATCAAGCCAAATTCTAATTAATTCCAACATTGCAGGTGTTTTTGCTTTTCATTTGCATGACTGGTCCACAGACAGTCCTTATTAATCATCTACTACAGACAGTGAACCATCAGAGGACATGTGGCTTCATGAATGCAATGAGTCCTTTTCTCGTGTCACTTTTACAAACTATACAGGTCGAGTTGAACCTACTTTACTTCAAGGTTTATTCATGGCTCGCCCATACTGAATCAGAATCTGCAACATGTTGCACTACATTTATGAATGTGGGAACTTCGCAACACTGATATTTTAAAATCATATAGGCAGGCATCAATGTAACAATTACATCAACAGCTTACTATCCAACGTTTACCATGCTTTGACGCGAATTTTCACTTCGCCTTCCTGTGGCTCAGGCATCGCCTTCTTGGTTACCCGGAGTTTGTTGAGACCCCCAAAACCGGACAGTATTACGGCTCGCATTTCTTTGGCATCTCCTGCAGATACTACATTTTCTGTTTCTTTTGCGCCATTCTTCTCTATCATGTGCTCAGTTTCCTCTGTCATCTCTGCTCCTTCTTTAGCCATTTCGGTGGGCTTCATGAGGCTGGAAGGGGATGCTCGAGCTTGTAACTGGTCCTTCCTTCCCTCCTGCTTCCAAGTTCAGAATGCGCAGTATGAGCCGAATCAGTTCTCTTTTGGAAGAGGGAGAGCTATACAGACCAAATATGTTATAAACCCTGGATTACTGATGCTGTGTATTGGCCAATGAGAGACTTTGAAGCCACCACTCGGCCATATTGGCACTCCCCAATAGGAGCAGTCTTCCATAGAAATTAATGAAATTCTACAGTATTTCAATTAAATGTTTCAAGGACAAAATTACATGTATTTAAGTATTTTTGTTGTTGTAGTCGGACAGTAAAATTATTAATCTCAAAAAATGATACTTTATGGAAAATGTTTTTATATTTTATTTATTTATTACATTTAGCTCACATAATATAATTCAGAAGTATGCATTAAGGTGTCTGTTATATAATAAATGTGGCAAAAACGAATGTAGACAATAATAAATGCATTTCTATAGCTTCCAAAATATTTGTTTTACACCGGTGGGGAAGTGCCAAGATGGAGGCACAGAAACTTCCACACAGCGCCCCCTTTTAGTCTTCTAGTGTATATATAAATCATTAACACGCACTAATTGATTACGTATATCGCGCAGTTGAGAGCCGAGTGGAGACGAAGGGCTTCCGTTCAGTCAGGCGTCCTGATTAGTCTAGTTTATGCTGACTAGCTGGCAACAGCAGCAGCATGTCATTGGCACTAATTAAAACTTGTAAAAAAAAAAAAGATGTTTATTTCAATGGACGAGGGGAAAATAACTTGTAATATTGGTCACCATCTCGATGTCAGCTAACGTTACGACAATCCGATGTGAATGACCAGTACAACGGTGTGATATCGAGGTGCTTCCCCACTGGGCAGCAGTTGCTTCACCGGCCAGTTGTATCACATATCGCTAACTTGCCGAATTTGTTCCATCCAACTTGATTATATTTCCAGTCGGATAGCAGCCTACACGAGAAATAACTTAAAATATTGGTAGTAACCATCTAGATGTCACCGTGATACAGTTTACTGCTCAATGGGGATAGTTAGGGCTGCAAGGCAACACAACAACACGTCCTGCAGTAAGGAGAGAAGTAGCTAGCTAGATAGTGTCGCAATATCAGGCCAGGCTGACATGTGGCCTAAAACTACATTAACGTAAACATTTTTGTAAAAAAAAAAAATGGTTACAAATTAATGTAAAAAAAAATAACAATTATTCCTATACAGGTAATGATTCTGAAAACTTCGGCAAGTCCCAATTTCGGCATAGAAATTACCGCTGAATTTTCTAGCCACAATCATAAATTAGCTTGTTGGGGAGGGCTCATTATTAGGACGACTGCCTTGAACCAAATCCGTTCGTCCCCACTCAACTCTCGCTGCGCGTCATACATTTTGGCCACCAGGCGTGTCAGTATAGCATCTCCCTGTGGAAGAGCAGCAAGCAAGCAGTTTGGCAAGGCATAACAGACCTGTGTCAAGCTAGTCACAGTAACGATTAGCCACAATAGGGAAATTTGCGGTTCGCCTTCAAAATAAAAGTCCCTAATTGAACGTTTTTCAAACGGATAGTGGAATCATGCCATTTGGACTAGATAATGCTAACCAATGTTGGAATGCTGTTAAATGCAATAATTAATTTGACAATAAACAGAAAAAAACAGTTGAAATCCCACTGTGGATGTATTAGACTGCATAATTGCATTGGGGCATACTTACAGTATATTCACTGTACAGCCTTACCTATGGAGTGATGCCGACAGAACACAATTCTCAAGCGTTTATATTAGCATCTTAGCTCTTATTGCATGACTTTGACTGTGGGAAATCACCTTCCCAGTCAGCCTGTGTGTATTTAATATTCATATTGCACTGTACAGCCTAACCTCAATAGACTGATTGGGGAGGTGATTTACCAGTCAAAGTCCTGCAATAAGAGCTAAGACACTCATGTTTTAAGAACTGTGTTCTGTGGGTGTCACTGAGTAGGCTGATACACCGTTTCATGGAAGCACAATCCATAGGTAAGGCTGTATAACAGAATAACAGAACATAAATACTGGAAATGGAATGGAAACTTGTCTCATGACTGTGTCTCATGACTTAAACAAATAACTACGACACTAAACAAAAACACAAATATAGGCAGGATTTTCAATTTCAGAATAAATGTACAAGAATAGTTGCATAGCTAGTTGTTTTATCATGAGGTTTTCCATCTGTTCACTACAATGTACTTGCATCCTATCTTTACAATGGTTAAAAAACACTATAGGCCAACTCAGTTGGATAGGGGGCTAATTGACTTGGCAATTTACTAATGAATCCTGACAGCGTTATTTTACATTTACATTTACATTTTAGTCATTTAGCAGACACTCTTATCCAGAGCGTATCATAGCTTTTTAGGTCAATGTCTTCTGTAAAGGCAGCATTCGAATAATCTCATCAATGATTTAACTGTGTTTATGGTAAATAAATAAAAATATATGATGGTTTTAGTTACATTTATTACACAATTTACATTGTAAAACGTGTCCCTACCTTGAATTCTTCAGATTATTTCTAACAATATTGTCAGGAAGTAACAGGACAAACCGTTTCCTTTGTTACTGCCACAGACACATTAGCAATTCATCTGAGATTTTGGGGTGTTCATCCTCAGATGAAAATTGAATCAGCATATGACATTCCATTTGAGGGGTGTACGTTCATAGGCCTACAATTTGTGAAAGGGCTTGGTCCTACTCTCGAGGAATATCTGTGAATATTCGTAGTCCATGCATTCCTTGGATCTCCTCCTTGAGTGCCTATGGATGAGAACATAGCAGTTTTCAGCTGTGCTGTTTTTGCAACAATTTTGCATTTGGCATAAAATGCAATACAGGATAATAATTTCACCTGAAAGGTTTGATATAAGACTGAGCAATTTGACATACTTTACTACTTGTTGTTCCTTTATCTCTCATCCCACACATCCGATTGGTACAAAACAATTTAAACCAAAGCAAATGTACAATTTTGACAGCGCTATATAGCCTCTACGCTTCCATACAATGGTGCAAACTAATTGATCTCTCCAGAATGTATCCCCATAGGTTACCTGGTTGACTAGTTGGTGTTGTTGAACTGTTCTTTTCCCTTTAAATTCATTGGATTCTATGTGGACTTCATACATGGCACCACAGCCACCTGAGAACAGAAAACGTAGTGTCACACCATTGTCATGAGTGCTTCAAGGAATCAGAGTCGTCATGCCCATAGGGGGAACAAGGGCACGTGCCCCCTCCGATTTGTCCTGTTTTTGATTTGATTTTAGCTGCCGGTGATGGGCAGGACTTGCAGGAGGTAAGTTTATAAACAAATTTGATTAAGCTGTGCAGCCTATTGATTTCTTTTTGATGAATAAAAGTTGAAGTTGGAAGTTTACATACACTTAGGTTGGAGTCATTAAAACTTGTTTTTCAACCACTTCACAAATTTCTTGTTAACAAACTATAGTTTTGGCAAGTCGGTTAAGACATCTACTTTGTGCATGACACAAGTAATTTTTCCAACAATTGTTTACAGACAGATTATTTCACTTATAATTCACTGTATTACAATTCCAGTGGGTCAGAAATGTACATACACTAAGTTGACAGTGCCTTTAAACTGCTTGGAAAATTCCAAGAAATTATGTCATGGCTTTGAAAGCTTCTGATAGGCTAATTGACATAATTTGAGTCAAATGGAGGTGTACCTGTGGATGTATTTCAAGGCCTACCTTCAAACACAGTGGCTCTTTGCTTGACATCATGGGAAAATCAAAAGAAATCAGCCAAGAAATTGTAGACCTCCACAAGTCTGGTTCATCCTTGGGAGCAATTTCCAAACGCCTGAAGGTACCACGTTCATCTGTACAAACAATAGTACCCAAGTATAAACACCATGGGACCATGTAGCCATCATACCGCTCAGGAAGGAGACGCGTTCTGTCTCCTAGAGATGAACGTACTTTGGTGCAAATCAATCCCAGAACAACAGCAAAGGACCTTGTGAAGTTGCTGGAGGAAACAGGTACAAATGTATCTATATCCACAGTAAAACGAGTCCTATATCAACATAACCTGAAAGGCTGCTCAGCAAGGAAGAAGCCACTGCTCCAAAACCGCCATAAAAAAGCCAGACTACGGTTTGCAACTGCACATGGGGACAAAGATCGTACTTTTTGGAGAAATGTCCTCTGGTCTGATGAAACAAAAATATAACTGTTTGGCCCTAATGACCATCGTTATGTTTGGAGGAAAAAGGGGGTCGCTTGCAAGCCGAAGAACACCATCCCAACCGTGAAGTACGGGGGTGGCAGCATCATGCTGTGGGAGTGCTTTGCTGCAGGAGGGACTGGTGCACTTCACAAAATAGATGGCATCATGAGGAAGGAAAATGTTGTGGATATATTGAAGCAACATCTTAAGACATCAGTCAGGAAGTTAAACTTGGTCGCAAATGGGTCTTCGAAATGGACAATGACCCCAAGCATACTTCCAAAGTTGTGGCAAAATGGCTTAAGGACAACAAAGTAAAGGTATTGGAGTGGCCATCACAAAGCCCTGACCTCAATCCTATAGAACATTTGTGGGCAGAACTGAAAAAGCGTGTGCGAGCAAGGAGGCCTACAAACCTGACTCAGTTACACCAGCTCTGTCAGGAGGAATGGGCCAAAATTCACTCAACTTATTGTGGGAAGCTTGTGGAAGGCTACCCGAAACGTTTGACCCAAGTTAAACAATTTAAAGGCAATGCTACCAAATACTAATTGAGTGTATGTAAACTTCTGACCCACTGGGAATGTGATGAAAGAAATAAAAGCTGAAATAAATCATTCTCTCTACTATTATTCTGACATTTCACATTCTTAAAATAAAGTGGTGATCCTAACTGACCTAATACAGGGAATTTTTACTAGGATTAAATGTCAGGAATTGTGAAAAACTGAGTTTAAATGTATTTGGCTAAGGTGTATGTAAACTTCCGACTTCAACTGTATGTTTTGTTGTTTCTCTGTAATTCTTGCCACCTAGCCATTTTATGAAGTTGGCTTTAGCTAGCCAGCTAGATAGGTCCCCAATCTCCCAACCTTATAACTAGCTACCAAGCCATTTCAGGCTATCAGTCAAGTTAGAGTAGCTTGTCTAACTATCTTAGCTGGCATGTCTGCTGGCAATTTTACTAAATGTACTGAATAAGACTCACATTCCTTTCAATCTTTTACCCAGATTTTAGCAGAAATGCAAATAAGCATAAAAAAATTACCTTCAGGCAAGAGGATACAGACAGCTCAAGAGGTATGCAGAAAAATACATGGTTTAAATGTAATCTGTCACCTTACGATAATATCATGATAGTTGTGAATTAATGATGATGTCATGATATGTGCCTGTATTGATGATGTGTGTTATGATCCCATGTACTGTGTTGTAATTTGGATGTAATATCCTAGGCATATTTGTGCAGTATATTGAGATGTGTGATTTACAATAGTCAGAATGACACCCTCATTAAAATTGACCAGGTAATGACGTATCCTTAGATAACCTATCCAGAAAAATATGTTTATTTTTTTTACATAGAATTAGGCATACTGATTATGGATCTAGATTTCAGGAAAAAGCTGTTTCAGGTATTTGAAAAATGCAAATTTCTACAACTTCCCCCTCCAGACCATCCCCCCTCCATCCTCACATACTTCGTAACCCCTCTAAAATAATGGGTGCATGACAACCCTGCCTAGGAACATAAAGTTATTATGTTCCTAAGATTGCACTAGCCGAGCGTAGACTTACAGTGCCTTGCAAAAGTATTCATCCCCCTTGGCGTTTTTCCTATTTTGCTGCATTACAACCTGTAATTTAAATTGATTTTTATTTCGATTTCATGTAATGGACATACACAAAATAGTCCAAATCGGTGAAGTGAAATGAAAAAAATAACTTGTTTCAAAAAATTCTAAGAAATAAATAACGGAAAAATGGTGCGTGCATACAGTGGGGAAAAAAAGTATTTAGTCAGCCACCAATTGTGCAAGTTCTCCCACTTAAAAAGATGAGAGAGGCCTGTAATTTTCATCATAGGTACACGTCAACTATGACAGACAAATTGAGAATTTTTTTCTCCAGAAAATCACATTGTAGGATTTTTAATGAATTTATTTGCAAATTATGGTGGAAAATAAGTATTTGGTCACCTACAAACAAGCAAGATTTCTGGCTCTCACAGACCTGTAACTTCTTTTTAAGAGGTTCCTCTGTCCTCCACTCGTTACCTGTATTAATGGCACCTGTTTGAACTTGTTATCAGTATAAAAGACAACTGTCCACAACATCAAACAGTCACACTCCAAACTCCACTATGGCCAAGACCAAAGAGCTGTCAAAGGACACCAGAAACAAAATTGTAGACCTGCACCAGGCTGGAAAGACTGAATCTGCAATAGGTAAGCAGCTTGGTTTGAAGAAATCAACTGTGGGAGCAATTATTAGGAAATGGAAGACATACAAGACCACTGATAATCTCCCTCGATCTGGGGCTCAACGCAAGATCTCACCCCGTGGGGTCAAAATGATCACAAGAACGGTGAGCAAAAATCCCAGAACCACACGGGGGGACCTAGTGAATGACCTGCAGAGAGCTGGGACCAAAGTAACAAAGCCTACCATCAATAACACACTACGCCGCCAGGGACTCAAATCCTGCAGTGCCAGACGTGTCCCCCTGCTTAAGCCAGTACATGTCCAGGCCAGTCTGAAGTTTGCTAGAGTGCATTTGGATGATCCAGAAGAGGATTGGGAGAATGTCATATGGTCAGATGAAACCAAAATAGAACTTTTTGGTAAAAACTCAACTCGTCGTGTTTGGAGGACAAAGAATGCTGAGTTGCATCCAAAGAACACCATACCTACTGTGAAGCATGGGGGTGGAAACATCTTTCTTTGGGGCTGTTTTTCTGCAAAGGGACCAGGACGACTGATCCGTGTAAAGGAAAGAATGAATGGGGCCATGTATCGTGAGATTCTGAGTGAAAACCTCCTTCCATGAGCAAGGGCATTGAAGATGAAACGTGGCTGGGTCTTTCAGCATGACAATGATCCCAAACACACCGCCCGGGCAACGAAGGAGTGGCTTCGTAAGAAGCATTTCAAGGTCCTGGAGTGGCCTAGCCAGTCTCAACCCCATAGAAAATCTTTGGAGGGAGTTGAAAGTCTGTGTTGCCCAGCGACAGCCCCAAAACATCACTGCTCTAGAGGAGATCTGCATGGAGGAATGGGCCAAAATACCAGCAACAGTGTGTGAAAACCTTGTGAAGACTTACAGAAAACGTTTGACCTGTGTCATTGCCAACAAAGGGTATATAACAAAGTATTGAGAAACTTTTGTTATTGACCAAATACTTATTTTCCACCAAAATTTGCAAATAAATTCATTAAAAATCCTACAATGTGATTTTCTGGATTTTTTTTCTCTCATTTTGTCTGTCATAGTTGACGTGCACCTATGATGAAAATTACAGGCCTCTCTCATCTTTTTAAGTGGGAGAACATGCACAATTGGTGGCTGACTAAATACTTTTTTCCCCCACTGTATGTATTCACCCCATTGGCTATGAAGCCCCTAAATAAGATCTGGTGCAACCAATTACCTTCAGTAGTCACATAATTAATAAATAAAGTCCACCTGTGTGCAATCTAAGTGTTACATGATCTGTCACATGATCTCAGTATATATACACCTGTTCTGAAAGGCCCCAGAGTCTGCAACACCACTAAGCAAGGGGCACTACGAAGCAAGCGGCACCATAAAGACCAAGGAGCTCTCCAAACAGGTCAGGGACAAAGTTGTGGAGAAGTACAGATCGGGGTTGGGTTATAAAAAAATATCAGAAACTTTGAACATCCCACAGAGCACCATTAAATCCATTATAAAAAAAATTGAAAGAATATGGCACCACAACAAACCTGCCAAGAGAGGGCCGCCCACCAAAACTCACAAACCAGGTAAGGAGGGCATTAATCAGAGAGGCAACAAAGAGACCAAAGATAACCCTGAAGGAGCTGCAAAGCTCCACAGCGGAGATTGGAGTATCTGTCCATAGGACCACTTTAAGCCGTACACTCCACAGAGCTGGGCTTTACGGAAGAGTGGCTAAAAAAAAGCCATAGCTTAAAGAAAAAAATAAGCAAACACGTCTGGTGTTCGCCAAAAGCCATGTGGGAGACTCCCCAAACATATGGAATTAGGAACTCTGGTCAGATTAGACTAAAATTGAGCTTTTTGGCCATCAAGGAAAAAGCTATGTCTGGCGCAAACCCAACACCTCTCATCACCCCGAGAACACCATCCCCACAGTGAAGCATGGTGGTGGCAGCATCATTCTGTGGATATGTTTTTCATCGGCAGGGACTGGGAAACTGGTCAGAATTGAAGGAATGATGGATGGCACTAAATACAGGGAAATACTTGAGGGAAACCTGTTTCAGTCTTCCAGAGATTTGAGACTGGGACGGAATTTCACCTTCCAGCAGTACAATGACCCTAAGCATACTACTAAAGCAACACTTGAGTGGTTTAAGGGGAAACATTTAAATGTCTTGGAATGGCCTAGTCAAAGCCCAGACCTCAATCCAATTGAGAATCTGTGGTATGACATAAAGATTGCTGTACACCAACGGAACCCATCCAACTTGAAGGAGCTGGAGCAGTTTTGCCTTGAAGAATGGGCAAAAATCCCAGTGGATAGATGTGCCAAGCTTATAGAGACATACCCCAAGAGACTTGCAGCTGTAGTTGCTGCAAAAGGTGGCTCTACAAAGTATTGACTTTGGATGGGGGATGAATAGGTATGCACGCTCAAGTTCTGTTTTTTTGTCTTATTTCTTGTTTGTTTCACCCCAAAAAATATTTTGCATCTTCAAAGTGGTAGGCATGTTGTGTAAATCAAATGATACAAACCCCCAAAAAAACATTTTTAATTCCAAGTTGTAAGGCAACAAAATAGGAAAAATGCCAAGGGGGGTGAATACTTTCGCAAGCCACTGTATTAGCCCTCAAGCAAATAAATGAATAGATGACGCTGAGAACCTTTTTTTCTCAGTTTAATAGTGATCATGGAGGGAGTGGGATGGAGTTTGAGGGAAGTGAAGAGAGTGAAGATGAGATAGGGAAAAATGGAAGAGAGGAGTCAGGGAAGAAAGATGAGGCGACTGCTGTGCCTTTGAAGAATGGATAGGAAGAAGATCTGGGGAATGGATATAAGAGGATTGTCTATGAGGATTCTATGGTGATTGGAGTTCGGTTCTTAGAAAAAGTCAATCATGGGGTTTTGGCAGACCAGTTTGATGCCTCAAGCAGTGGAGGCTGCTGAGGGGAGGACGGCTCATAATAATGGCCGGAACGGAGCAAATGGAATGGCATCAAACACATGGAAACCATATATTTGATACCATTCCAGTATTCCGCTCCAGCCATTACCAAGAGCCCGTCCTCCCCAATTAAGGTACCACCAACCTCCTGTGGTCTCAAGGTGGGAGAGAGTAGAATAGGGAAGGTACAGTATGTTCAAATAGAGAGGAGTTTATTCGTTAGGATAGGATGCATACCACCTGCCAGAAGGACCGAGCATTGTGCATGGTCCGACTGGGAGAACGAGAAGTAATGTGCTTTAGTTTACGGAGCAGGGCTCCACTCAAGGGAGTTATAGCAGTGCCTCTAAGTGTAGAGGTTGAGCAGCTAAATAGGAAGGTTCCTGGTGTGTGAGAGGTTAGACGGTTTAGCCGTAATCGAAATGGATTGAAGGAAGAGCCTGTCGGTTTTGCTATGCTTTGATTTTGAGGTACTTTTGATCGGGTAATGTTGAGATATATTGAGCTATCCGGTTAGAGCATTCGTGCCAGCTGTTCTGCAGTGTTTTCGCTGTCAGAAATGTGGTCATGTAGCGTCAGTGTGTAGGATGGGGCAACCTAGATGTGCAAGGTGTGGAGGTTTCCACGTAGTGGAGAAATGTTTGGAGGATGAGCCCAGAAAGTGTAGTAATTGTGGAGGTAGTCATGAGGCCAAGGCTACAGAGTGCCTGGTAAAGGTGAAACAGATACAGGTGGGACAGGGTGTTACATAAGCAGAAGCAGTGAGAAGGGTGAATCAGGAGGTAGGGCTCAGGGCTCTCCCCGTTGCCCACTGGAGGAGGACAAATAGTGAATGTTCCCAGTGAAATGTGTGGATCCAAGCAACTGTGTTTTGACAAGTCCAGGTTTCTGATCTTCATCGCTATGGGTGTGAATTGTGCTGCACAAGTAGAAAGCTGGTCAGATAAAATTTGAATTGTAGAGCAGCTGAACATTTTCTGGATACAGAGGATCTACAGAAAATGTTGGAAGAGGAGGTGATGCCCTCAGGCCTGTGGTTAGGGATAGTACTGTGTATGGTAGTACATGCAGTTTGGGCTGGGTTTTTGGTTGTATTTCCATAAGTATTTTCTTGAACTATTGAGTGCATCTGGCACTTCAACATGTGAGAGTACATAAAGTACAGTTCGTTGCACTATTATTATTGGATGCCAACCGCCAATAATCCACACACTATCCTAGGAAGCACAGGCTTATCGAATTCCGTTCCAATAGTCGAGTAAACGAGACCGAATATGGAAGGATGACCACGCGAGAGTGAGTCCACTAAATAAGAGAAAGACACCAAAAACTTCCGCGTCGTAGTAACACATATTTGATTATGCCTAATGATCTAGCTAGTTGGGCTAGATCAGGACCACTTTTGACATCCATGTTTCTAGGTTTCTTTACCTGATATGTCCACAACTTTTAGAGACGTGGCCGATGGAAACTTCTCTTTGAGAATGTGTGCGATTCGGGTCTCTCCGTCTGTCTGAGAAGACAGAGTCCTCTGCAACTGTCTAGAAACCAAAACAGCCTAAAACAGAAATGTTTTCAAAGACAGTTAGCGAACGTTTGCTAACTCACAATAAATATTGAATTACATGTTGTAACGTTAGCTAGCTCACGTAACTAGCTAAATGGTCAGTGTCACTTGCTGTCTGATTGAGTGAGCACAAAATATTCGCACTCAACCTTCAAAGTTAGCTAGTTTAGTTGGCTAGTCTAACGTTATGCATTATAATTAATTAAATTGATTTACTTGATTTTTGTGAAGAAATCTGGAAATAGAGAGCATCGTGACCTAGTCCTTTACTGAAGATAAAACTAACAATAATGAACAGTAATCCACCACCAGTTTTTAAAAAGTAATGTCCCTCGCATTGAGCTATTATAAGAACGTCCCCTCGATGTCAACAATGTTGACGTTCGTCTCCACAATATGACGTAAGTATCATAGTCAAGACGCATACAGCAACGTACACACTCACTTTGTTGTAACTGGTGCCCTCTCATGGACTGGAGACAACCATCACCCTTTTCACACTGTTTATTAGGCTTAATTAAACAAGAATAAATGGTACAGTCATTTTTATTATAAGGATTTTCCTTGACAAATGCTATACAGGACAAAAAAAACATTAAAACATGAACAATAAAAATAACACATAACTATATAACACACCAATCACATAATAAAAATAGGTAGCAAAACCCTAAAATATTTTCTTACAAATATTTAATGGTATATTGTTATGTAGATGAAGATATCCATAATGGGTTCCATTGAGATACAGATAAGTTAATGACTACACTGGCATTAGTCCATACATAACTGCTCACATCATGTGTTGTGCAAAATGTAGCAATATTAGCACTGGGACATTGTTTAGACAACATTATTTACAAGGCACTTTGGTATTTAGAGTATCTAATACTATCCCTATTGTTTTCCATAGTTTCTGTTTCTTTGTGGAAGGTAGTAGGCTACTCTCTGAGTAAATAATTGCTTTGTCAGACTAATTTTCTTTTGGGATGAAGTATCCATGCATGTCCATGTGAAGCCCTGCATTCACATATGCTCGAGCTACCTCCTTGAAAGACTTTGCATCCAGCACCAAGATGAAGCCAGATTCCCCTGGATTGGAGTTGATGACTGTTGTCAAGACCACACCTGAACATAGGAGGTATTTTGTTAGAATATTGTACAGTCGTGGTCAAAAGTTGAGAATGACACAAATACTAATTTTCACAAAGTCTGCTGCCTCAGTTCTTATGATGGCAATTTGCATATACTCCAGAATGTCATGAAGAGTGATCAGATGAATTGCAATTAATTGCAAAGTCCCTCTTTGCCATGAAAATGAACTTAATCCCCCCAAAAAACATTTCCACTGCATTTCAGCCCTGCCACAAAAGGACCAGCTGCCATCATGTCAGTGATTCTCTCGTTAACACAGGTGAGAGTGTTGACGAGGACAAGGCTGGAGATCACTCTGTCATGCTGATTGAGTTAGAAGAACAGACTGGAAGCTTTAAAAGGAGGGTGGTGCTTGAAATCATTGTTCGTCCTCTGTTAACCATGGTTACCTGCAAGGAAACACGTGCCGTCATCATTGCTTTGCACAAAAAGGGCTTCACAGGCAAGGATATTGCTGCTAGTAAAATTGCACTTAAATCGACCATTTATCGGATCATCAAGAACTTCAAAGAGAGAGCTTCAATTGTTGTGAAGAAGGCGTCAGGGCACCCAAGAAAGTCCAGCAAGCGCCAGGACCATCTCCTAAAGTTGATTCAGCTGCGGGATCGGGGCACCACCAGTGGAGAGCTTGCTCAGGAATGGCAGCAGGCAGGTGTGAGTGCATCTGCACGCACAGTGAGGTGAAGACTTTTGGAGGATGGCCTGGTGTCAAGAAGGGCAGCATCAGGGACAGACTGATATTCTGCAAAAGGTACAGGGATTGGACTGCTGAGGACTAGGGTAAAGTCATTTTCTCTGATGAATCCCCTTTCCGATTGTTTGGGGCATCCGGAAAACACCTTGTCCGGGGAAGACAAGGTGAGCGCTACCATCAGTCCTGTGTCATGCCAACAGTAAAGCATCCTGAGACCATTCATGTGTGGGGTTGCTTCTCAGCCAAGGGAGTGGGCTCACTCACAATTTTGCCTAAGAACACAGCCATGAATAAAGAATGGTACCAACACATCCTCCGAGAGCAACTTCTCCCAACCATCCAAGAACAGTTTGGTGACGACCAATGCCTTTTCCAGCATGATGGAGCACCTTGCCATAAGGCAAAAGTGATAACTAAGTGGCTCGGGGAACAAAACATCAACATTTTGGGTCCATGGCCAGGAAACTCCCCAGACCTTAATCCCATTGAAAACTTGTGGTCGATCCTCAAGAGGCGGGTGGACAAACATAAACCCACAAATTCTGACAAACTCCAAGCATTGATTATGCAAGAATGGGCTGCCATCAGTCAGGATGTGGCCCAGAAGTTAATTGACAGCATGCCAGGGCGGATTGCAGAGGTCTTGAAAAAGAAGGGTCAACACTGCAAATATTGACTCTTTGCATAAACTTAATGTAATTGTCAATAAAAGCCTTTGACCCTTATGGAATGCTTGTAATTATACTTCAGTATACCATAGTAACATCTGACAAAAATATCTCATAACACTAAAGCAGCGAACTTTGTGAAGACCAATACTTGTGTCATTCTCAAAACTTTTGACCACGACTGTAGGTGCAATATGATGGACAGACTTTCATTGAAATCATAACTTTATTCAGCATACATTGTAAATGTCTGGCCATTCTAATCAAAACATAAGCTTTCATATTTTTAAGATTTGAGGACCATGTAAAGCAATCTCACCATCATCCTCTCCTTCTCCGTTGGGTCTTGGAATGAACACAGGCTCTGATGGACAGCAGTTCTCCTCTCTCCATTCAGTCCTCTCCTTTGTCTTAGTGTCCAACTTCATGATCTATTTATAACAGTTAGGTATAGTTAACAAAATATTAGATAAGCAACACATGCAGTTACATTCACAAAGGCCTAAATTAAATCACAGGGACTTTTACCTTAGTTGCCACTGCTGACATTGCAACACAAGTCATATAGACAAATCTGTACTTCTTGCCGTTGAAGTCATAATTGATCCTGGGAAGTTCCACACCTGTAGATAGATTTTGGGATTGAACAACAAAATCAACACGAGTGTATTGTGAAAGAAAATGTTGGGCTGATATGTATTGTGAGTGTCTATATAGCACAAGAATTGAACAGAACATTGAGCGATACAAGTTTTGGTCTTACCGTCACAAAGCACCTCTGGATGGCAGAGTAGTCTCCCCTCTTTCTCTTTCACAGCGCTGGCTGTTGTGTATTTGAGTTTCACCATATCATCTCCAACATCAATCCCCTTCAGAAACAGTTCACAACATGACAACATTATAGAAACAGTTGACTACTCATTAGTTGAGGGCAATGTTTAAAGGTTAAGATGGTCATCAGTTGCAAACTATTACCTTGTCAGTCTGTACAGGAAGGGCAAACCTTTTGCATTTTGGCACAGACATTGCTGAGGTCTTTGATTGTTCTTTTAACACGTTTAGGTAGAACATGTTGTACAAGCTGGGATCTTCATAGGCGATGACATCAAAGATGACATGACCATCCTCTTCAAAGGCATTCACGTGATGGTACACTATCATTGCCTCTGTGTAGTACTTCATGCCCACTTCTTTGCCTGTCTTTCTGTCGATCAGGTGAATCAGGGTCTGTCAAAGTTGAAAACACAAAGGGATGTAATTTCCATGAAATGGAAAAAACAACAATGTACTTGCACTTACATTGGAATCATATTAAATTCAATGCCAAAGAAAATGAGTCTTATAACCCTTACATTTTCCTCAGGACAAAACTTCAGACAACTAGCCCAGTTGACCCCTCTCATGTATGCTGTGGCCATCTTGAGGATGTCCAGTTTGAATGGCTGCTCAATGAAGATGAAGTAGTTGTCAGTCATGCCGAAGCTGTGGTAGTAGCTGGGGCTGAGGAGGGAGCGGCACGGCACTGTGCATATCACCTCAAGGTTCTTCAAGGCTGGAGAAGCCTTGGCCTTATCTGATTAAACATATCAACTGAGAATTTACAACCATTTACAGCTCTTTGTAATGTTTTGTGAAAACTATCTGCTTCAGGCTCTGGATACTTCTCTATCCATGGTGTACAGTAGTAAGACAAAACCCAGAAAGGTGATGGGTAAATGGTTCTGCTAAATGTTTGAGATTATTGTAAAAGACAAGGTTATTGCTCAAATGTGTTAAAACATGACTTCCCCAATATAAAAAGGTCTTGACCACTGCTATATGAGACCATGCATCTTCATCAGATACCAATGAAGGTCAGAGGTTACAAGGTCAGAGGTAACAAGGTCAGTGGTCTAAAGTTTAACTCCTGGGGGGCTGAAGTCTTTGCTGGCTTTCTCGCTTTCCTTTTAATTAGTGTCTGTTTTAGACCTGACAACCCAGAGGTGTGGACAGTGATCAAGTCCTAGGGAGAAACAACCTCACAGGGACTGGTGATACCCCTGTAACTAGTAATTAACTAACTCTAACATAAAAAGACAGACTGTGATATTTTTGAATATTTACCTCCCGCAGTCGTGGCTGGAACCTTGAATAAGGTGTATTTGGTCTTTCCCTTCTTCACTATTGAAGTCCCCATGTTGTAGGTGTTTCCGTCGTTATCGTAATGTGGATGGGATGTCACCAGGTTTACAGCAAGGTATTTCAGGTAGTCCACCTAGTGAGATAACAAGATAGGTTAATAAACAGGCGTATTCATGCGTGGCATTGAACGGTTCAGCAGACCTTTAGCCCTCCATAACTGGCTACGAGACTATTGCAGCTCTGTGGGTGTAACATTTATTGACAATTTTGATACCTTCTGGAAACAAAGCTGTATTATAAGGAGGATGGAATCCACCCAAATTATTTGGGTTCCTGGATCCTTTCACAGCATTATAAGTGTGATGAGTGTGATAGAAGGAGTCAGGCGCAGGAGGGTATATCACCGAATACAGAGTTTATTCCGTCGTACACAATTGCGCTGGATAGCGACAACAGAAAACAGGCATAGGGGAAACCATCTACCCTGGCAATACAAGGTACGGGTAGCTCCAACAATATACAGGCACAGGGGAAAAATAGACAAATGGAATGATGATATATGGAGCGGCAGTGGCTAGTAAGCCGGTGACGACGAACGCCGAAGCCTGCCCCGAACAAGGATGGGAGGCAGACACTAACTAGAGGCAAGAGACAGAACTAGTCTGTTTGGTAACATCGCTAATAGACCAGACACTAACTAGAGGTAAGAGACAGAACTAGTCTGTTCTGTAACATCGCTAATAGACCAGACACTAACTAGAGGCAAGAGACAGAACTAGTCTGTTTGGTAACATCGCTAACAGACCAGACACTAACTAAAGTCTATTAATCTAAAGTGGAAGTTGGGAGAGTTATATTTGAGTGTTTCAGTGAAACGTGAGGGAGGCCCCGCTCTCTCGCTTTCCCAGATGCTTAGTTAATTTCATTCCGATCTCCTTTGCATTATTGTAGCCTTTTCTGTAGCCTGTCAACTCTGTGTCTGTCTATCCCTGTTCTCTCCTCTCCGCACAGGCCATACAAACGCTTCACACGGCGTGGCTGCTGCCACTCTAATCTGGTGGTCCCTGCGCACACGACCCACGTGGAGATCCAGGTCTCCGGTAGCCTCTGGAACTGCCGTTCTGCGGCCAACAAGGCAGAGTTAATCTCAGCCTATGCCACCCTCCAGTCCCTAGACTTCTTGGCGCTGACGGAAACATGGATTACCACAGAAAACACTGCTACTCCTACTGCTCTTTCCTCGTCTGATCATGTGTTCTCGCATACCCCGAGAGCATCTGGTCAGCGCGGCGGTGGCACAGGAATCCTCATCTCTCCCAAGTGGACATTCTCTCTTTTCCCCCTGACCCATCTGTCTATCTCCTCATTTGAATTCCATGCTGTCACAGTCACTAGCCCATTCAAACTTAACATCCTTGTCATTTATCGCCCTCCAGGTTCCCTTGGAGAGTTCATCAATGAGCTTGACGCCTTGATAAGTTCCTTTCCTGAGGATGGCTCACCCCTCACAGTTCTGTGTGACTTTAACCTCCCTACGTCTGCCTTAGACTCATTTTTTATTTTAAAAAAAACAGATAAAAATACACCTTATGGAACAGCGGGGACTGTGAAGCAATACAAACATAGACACATGCATACAAACACACGATAACATACACACTATACACACAAGTACACATGGATTTTGTGTTATAGATATGTGGTAGTAGAGTAGAGGCCTGAGGGCACACACTTAATATGTTGTGAAATCTGTTATGAATGTATTGTAATGTTTTTAAAATGTATAACTGCCTTAATTTTGCTGGACCCCAGGAAGGGTAGCTGTGGCAGCAGCTAATGGGGGATCCATAATGAATACAAATACAAATAAATACAAAAGTATGGTCATCCAGATAGTAACGCCAGTGATAACTTTAAGTTACCTTGTCCTGAGTCTCCAGAGTCACAGGATCTACTTTGCGGATGTAGTTGGTTTCAGAGGTTGCATAATAATCCTTCCCATATCGAATGATATTGTTGCCACAGTTGTCAGTGAAGTCTGGGACCGTGTGGTTAAGAAAGGTGATCACCCTGGAGATGGAGATAATCTGATCAGCAACAGGCATGTTCATAGGGACAAATTAAATTAAATAATCAACAGTCAGATCAGATGCACTATAATGCCTGATCTTTTGCTACAGCATGCCAGAACAGAATTGATAATTGCCAGAACATAATTGGTAGATCATTGATTTCAACATCTTGCCTTTTTAATGTGCCAAAATTAACCATCTGTAATGTGCTACCTAGATAAGACGTTTTTGCCTGGACCCGGGTGGGCCATTGTACCCATTTCAGACACAACAATTCTTTGGGCTGCCATGTTGTCTTTGTATGTGTCTCCACGTAAATATCTGCTTCTGTAGATGACCTCACCTGAAATAAAAAAAATATATACACCTGATGGTTTACTTCTATTGTGAATTTAATTGCAAAATGTGGGATTTGTTTTTACTTGCACGACCCATGGAGCCCATAGCACCAAAAAGCCCAAAAGTTTGCCAATTGGACTTATCATAAGATCATCTTGTTTGAGTTTCTATATCACAAAAAATCGAAACACTTCCACTCATCTTACCATCTTTGAATGTAAAGCTGTGCATCAGGGCCATCCCATCGAACCAGTGGTTGTATGTGGTCTCCCCCACTGAGAATATGCCTGGCCCATTGCGCAACAACGTGCCTCGCAGCCAGTTTGGAAGGTTGCCTGCATAAAACAAGTGTTTTAAGAAAAGGAATGGAGGGACCTACGTCAGTGTTTCCATTCACCCAGCAAGAATAAGTAAGTATAGCAAGAATGGCCGTGATCTCGGCGATTTTCCTTCAAAATAAAAGTCCCGCAATGAAGATGGTGAAAAATAATACAAATGGTCAAAATTCGTAACATTTTATGGGGAAATGTTCGCAGATTTACAATTTTGTTTAACAATATGAAAAAATGAATAAAGTGAATCACCTTTATAGCACAAACAATATTATAGCATTGCCATAATTGTTAACAGCATTAAAAGTAATGATTACTAGATAGTTATCATGGTAACAACAGTAATACAAATAACAAAACATCATTTATAATGATACTATTAATAATAATATTAATAATTGTATAATAATAAACTTTAGAAAACACTTTTGAATCCCATAGTTAATTAGCCATTCGTATTGCATGATGTTCAGTACATTATTCATATTGGACATACTGTACTTACTGCACAATTTCCTGTACATTGTGTCGTAGTAAAAGGGGGGCCCTTCTACTCAGGAGCACCATTAGTTTCGAAATCCACAGAGTGTACAACCAAGGAGAGTCACTTAAAGCCTTTTGCTGCAGTGGGCTAAATCAGGGTCACACAGTGTGTTTCTTGGTAGGCTTAAACAAATCTAATTTGAAACAAAAGTATACACCTCACACACATGGTTATGGGCTTTCAAAAAAAAAAAAAGACACCTGTACCATGCCAGATATAGAGTTGAAATGTATAACATTTTTTGTTTGCATCCCAATATTACACTTTATATACAGTACCAGTCAAAAGTTTGGACACACCTACTCATGCAAGGGTTTTTCTTTATTTGTACTATTTCTACATTGTAGAATAATAGTGAAGACATCAAAACTATGAAATAACACATATGGAATCATGTAGTAACCAACATTTTTTTGGGAACAAATCAAAATATATTTATATTTGAGATTCTTCAAAGCAGCCACCCTTTGCCTTGATGACAGCTTTGCACACTCTTGGCATTCTCTCAACCAGCTTCATGAGGTAGTCACCTGGACTGCATTTCAGTTAACTGGTATGTCTTCTACAAAGTTAATTTGTGGAATTTCTTTCCTTCTTAATGTGTTTGAGCCAATCAGTTGTGTTGTGACAAGGTAGGGGTGGTATACAGAAGATAACCCTATTTGGTAAAAGACCAAGTCCATATTATGGCAAGAACAGCTCAAATAAGCAAAGAGAAACAACAGTCCATCATTACTTTAAGACATGAAGGTCAGTCAATACGGAACATTTCAAGAACTTTGAAAGTTTCTTCAAGTGCAGTCGCAAAAATCATCAAGGTATATGATGAAACTGGCTCTCATGAGGACCGCCACAGGAAAGGAAGACCCAGAGTTACCTCTGCTGCAGAGGATAAGTTCATTAGAGTTACCAACCTCAAAAACTACAGCCCAAATAAATGCTTCACAGAGTTCAAGTAACAGACACATCTCAACATCAACTGTTCAGAGGAGACTGCGTGAATCAGGCTTTCATGATTGAATTGCTGCAAAGAAACCACTACTAAAGGACACCAATAACAAGAAGATACTTGAAAAAATGTATGCACTCACTAACTGTAAGTCGCTCTGGATTACATTTACATTTTAGTCATTTAGCAGACGCTCTTATCCAGAGCGACTTCCAGTTAGTGAATACATTTTTTTCATTTGGCGGCCTTTGTGAGGCTTGCTTTTCCATTTGTACAGTGCAATATGTATGTCCAATGTGAAAAAACGATTGGATTTAAGTTGATGGGCCACTCTATAAGGGCCGCCAAATGAGCAGCGACACTCCTGTGTGTGAACTCTGGATTTGAGTAGAATGGACCCCCCTTTCAGCCAGCAGCATACCACCCTGTATCCCAATGCTGGCTTGCCACTGAAGCTAAGCAGCGTTGGTCCTGGTTAGTCCCTGGATGGGAGACCAGATGCTGCTGGAAGTGGTGTTGGAGGGCCAGTAGGAGGCACTCTTGAATTTATTCTGCCTATATATCACAGTGGCAAGGCATATGAACTAACAGGATAAGAGAAAACAATGCAATTATCACAACCCCTAGGTTGTAATACAGCATTTTTCTACTGGCTTGGCTTCCTTAGTTATTCTTGCCTGCTTTACAGCAGTCACTCTGGCTACTATAACTGCAGTAGCCTGGTACTGGTGGATAACTAATAAGAGACTAAATGTTATTTGTTCCAGGAGTAGGCCTTCAGAATATTGTTAATTGGCTATGAGAGACCATTTTGAAAGCTGGGTTCAATGTTTTGCTAAACAACCACATCCATTAGCCATTTCACACGCCTGTTATTTAAATCATGAATAGCCTATAATAAATTGCCTATAACTATGCGGTTCGCGCCATAAAGCTATTAATCGTCAGCTTGTGGCAAGTGGGATGTCGGCATAGACATTAAAACTCAAATTGCCTCCTCAACAACAAAAAGGGAAAACTGTTGCTTTGCTTTTAACATTCAAAAAAAATAACAACCATCTCCCCCCTAGTTCAGTGACAGGTATTCATGGCTGCCAAGGGAAGCCAGGCTTCCCAAAAAATATTTACTATAAAAACTAAATAATTTTATCTTTCGTCTCTCTATGTTTCATAATTGTCCTTCAATTAGCAAGAGGCTGAATGTACAGTATCTCACCGGAGAAAGAATAAGAGCGAGAGAAACAGCGCCCCTCTGACTCTGTATGTGTAGCCCATCTGTCTGGTCAAAAAGAGTATGACGCTGTTGCCGCCAGCAGCATTGAATGCAAGGGAAGCCAGCAAGCATTTGGCCTCCCTTGATAAAAAAATTATACAATAATAGCCAATCAGCATTGAGCTAAACTGAGTGAGCTCAACTGTGAATGGTCCTGGCACCCAAAAAAATCATACATTGTGCCTCTGGCCTGAGAGGATGGAAGTTCAACATGTAGCTAGATATAGCAGGCTAATGTTAACTAGCTGGCTAATCGTTGCCCATGAAATGCTTGCGAGCAAGCATTTTAGCCAGGTAGCATAGGACAACAAAAACTAAAGGCTTGTACTGTATGACAGTGTTAAACATTTCGGCAACATGAAATAGAGGAGGATGGCATTGGCGTTTCTCTACAAGTAGAGTGAGTCAACATGTTTTTTCTACTAACGCACGCATGCACGCGCACACACACACACAGAAATCATACCATAGATAGCCACATGATATTTAGCTTACATTGATTGGCCTAAATTGTTTTTGGAATATTTTAGTTGTCACTGTATTAGACTAAGCATAGGTGACTTGATGACGTTGACATGTTGATGTTGAAATGGTGCTGGAATAGTGGAGGCTGCTCCTGTTTCTTTGGGACTTGCGGTAACTCTCAGTGGTTCTAAATCAATAGTTGTTTAGTTGTCCGAAAATCTTAGAAACATTAACTTCATTGACCATGCTGTTGGTCATGTAGCTGTTTGTTACATGCAATTTGTTTTGTGAACTCCACCAGACAGATGTTTTCACCGGTTTTGTGATGAAACAAAGGTGTGATTGAATTTATTCTGCCTATATATCACAGTGGCAAGGCATATGAACTAACAGGATAAGAGAAAACAAGGCAATTATCACAACCCCTAGGTTGTAATACCGCATTTTTTTACTGGCTTGGCTTCCCCAGTGATTTTACCCACACACCCCTACTGCCCTAGTTATACCTATGAATGTTGCTACCCATGTTATGTTGATAATGAAGATTATCGAAAGTATCCATAACCATCTCATAAGGTTACATACCTTTGAGGTCCGCCTTCACTGGATCAGGTCTTTCTTCTATGTTTTTAGAGTAGTCGTAGGCCATCCTTATTGAGATGAAAAACAAATGTTCACGCGTTACGTTCCTGAGAAGTTGTGAGAGTTGAAAGAACTATGTCGTTTATATATCGGACAAGGGAAACCACTCCCATTCCAAGTAGTAGCGCAAGCCACATTTACATTTGAGTAATTTAGCGGACGCTCTTATCCAGAGCGATTTATATTAGTGAGTACATACATTTTCTTACTGGTCCCCCGTGGTAATCAAACCCACAACCCTGGCGATGCAAGCGCCATGCTCTACCAACTGACCTATACGGGGCTATGCCATATCAACTCTCTCCTATCTTGTATACTAACTGACTGTATACTGTATGCCCCTGATCGGTCATTAGGAGTTCACATATGGAGTGAGTCACCAGCTCCCGAGTGGCGCAGCGGTCTAAGGCACTGCATCTCAGTTTGGAATTCGGTAGTGAGTGTTGCAATCGAGGGGAGAATATTTTTACGCTCTAAACTCTTCAGAACTCGGCGGCCCCGTTCTATAATCTTGTGTGGCCTACCACTTTGCAGCTGGGCCATTGTTGCATCTAGACGTTTCCACTTCACAATAAAAGCACTTACAGTTGACCGGGGCAGCTTTAGCAGGGCAGAAATTTGACCAACTGACTTGTTGGAAAGGTGGCATTTTATGACGGTGCACGTTGAAAGTCACTGAGCTCTTCAGTAAGTCCATTCTACTGCCAATGTTTGTCTATGAAGATTGCATGGCTGTGTGCTCGATTTTATTCACCTGTCAGCAACGGGTGTGGCTAAAATAGCCAAATCCACTAATTTGAGGGGGTGTCCACATATTTTTGTATATATAGTTCAGCTTCGAATCTCTCAGCTTTGTACTCTATGATAAGCAAGGGTGGAAAAAGTACCCAATTGTCATACTTGAGTAAAAGTATAGATACCCTAATAGAAAGTTACTCAAGTAAAAGTGAAAGTCACCCAGTAAAATACTACTGGAGTAAAAGTCTAAACGTATTTGATTTTAAATATACTTCAGTATCAAAAGTAAACGTAATTGATAAAATATACTTAAGTATCAAAAGTAAAAGTAAAAGTATAAATCATTTCAAATTCCTTATATTAAGCAAAGCGGACGGCACCATGTTCTTGTTTTTAAAATGTACGGCTAGCCAGGGGCACACTCCAACACTCAGACATTATTTACAAAAGATACATTTGTGTTTAGTGAGTCCGCCAGAACACGTGTTCTCTTGATAAGTCCGTGAATTTCACAATTTTCCTGTTCTGCTAAGCATTCAAAATGTAAGGAGTACTTCGGGTTGTCAGGGAAAATGTATGGAGTAAAAAGTACAATATTTTCTTTAGGAATGTAGTGAAGTAAAAGTAAAAGTTGTCAAAAATATTAATAGTAAAGTAAAGTACAGATACCCCAAAAAACTACTTAAGTAGTACTTTAAAGTATTTTTACTTAAGTACTTTACACCACTGATGATAAGGTAACTAGAACTGGAGATAAGCATATCAATATTTGGTGCAATCAGAAGCTCAGTCTTCCTAGAATTGTCATAGAAGTGTTTCAAGACAGAATATGGACTCTGCAACCTAAGATTAAGGTTTGTATACTCAGCTAAAGCATATCAATATTTGGTGCAACCCCTAGTTCAGTCTAGACTTGTTATAGAAGTGTAAAGAGACAGAATGGAGCTTAAGGACTCTGCAACCTAAGATTCAGGTTTGTATACTCAACTAAAGCATATATAGCCTTAGTATTGTTGACTGCAAAAGGATGGAAGTTGTATGACCCCTGTTATCATACCCAAAATGATCATCCACTCTTCGATTGCATGTCCAATTTGTTTTGCAAGTGGGCTAATGTTAAGCCAACTCACAGACCACTTTCTCACCATCCATAAAATTAGCTGCATTTGGTGATTTATTTTGGGTGAATTATTACTTTAAATTAAGCCATTACAAAACGTTTTGTATCAAATGTATTTATTTGAATGCAATGACCTCATGCACACTTGGATTAGACCTATATTAATTAAATTAAACTCTGCTGTTATACTGTAGAAGCTAGATTGATGGTTTTGTTGAGTGATCATGCTGTCATACTTTGGCTTAGTGACATTTATGCCAGCAATGTTAGCAATATGTTTTGTAGAACAGATATACCAGGAATGTTTTCACAAGACATAATATTTGAATAATTTCCATTTCATAGAAATTTGTTTTGTTTTTTGATCTCAGAACTATGGCACACTAAATTACTGAACCAGATTTGCTATGAAACTTTAACCTACATGTTTCTATGCTAACGCATAAATGTTATGTAATTAAACAAAGTCTAGTTGGGAATACAATAGAACTGAATAAAATATACTACTATTGTATAATAAATATTTATTACTTCTCAGGGGCAATATAAAATGCATTATCAGAAGCAAATAATCACAATACACCTCAACATATGGAGGTAGCCACATATTCATATTCTGCAGCATAGTGGACCATTTAAATACAACGACAAACCATGATTGTAGTATCAACTGAGATAATCAACCAGTGTCATAAGTATATCTTTCATGAAATATTGTCATGATGCACATGTACAAACAAGATTATATTTTGGGTTCTGATGGGGTACGACAGTTAAACTAGGTGTATGAGGAATTTGTAAGTCATATTCTCAGAGATCAATGGGAATATATAATTATTTTAAAATTCCAAAAATGGACGTACCAATTGCAGATTGCCCCTTTAAGTTAACTCACCATGTTACTCATTTATGTAACTGTCAGGTGTTGTACTTGGCTATAAACTCTGTATCAGATAGTAGGCCTAATCTTTGGTCTCTCTTTATTAAGTCTCTTGAACATTCTGGGAATTACAGTTATGGTTGCATATTTATGTAATTAAACACTTTTATTACACAGTTGGTTTAGACAGACCTGTGAAATTGATTTCAGTGAACTCTGTGACACTGCCTGTAAGATTTAAAAGCCTCTATTCTCCATTCATTCCGCTGTCTGAAAGGTAAGGATAAGACTAAGGTAAGATTTCTACTTACTGTAATTGCCATGTTGTGACACGTTTTTTTGTGGAGAAAATAGTGTAAGGATATTAGTCACAAGTACTCCTCAGTTACAATAAATAACTTGTCTGTCTTGGGTGATTTCATTTTTGCTGTGTGAAGCTGTCAAAATGGCTACTCATGCACAGTAAATGTAAATAGTAAAACATATCAATATAAAACATTTAAATGTTATAGTGATCATCTGAAAAGTCAAATAATTTTCACAGATAAATATGAGTAAATTATGTTATACACAGTGCAAATCCCTGCTGCTCAAGGAAAAATGTCTAAATAATGGTATCTCTGTATTGTGAAAATGCTCTGAGGTAAAGTCGAGGGTAAGAAATCATGATGGCATTTCTTTGCATTGAGTTACCCAATATCTTATACTTGTATATCATGATTAGTTTGAATAATTTGATAATTTGAATAATTGAATAATTTATTATTATTATTATTATTATTATTATTATATTATTATTAGTTTAATCCCATTCTAGAGATTGCACCAGGTCACCTAATATCTTCTATTTGTAAGCCATTGGTACTTTGTGCTAGCCTATGCCAATTTCGTGTTCATTGTGCATGCCTGGCGCTGAGGGATAACTAGTGTCTGTCTCTTATTAGTGCATGTGAAGTCCCCAAGTCAAACCACATTTCACATGGGGAAAGGGGGAGCTACACTAACAAGCATATCAATCATATCAACTGAACAAATTATCTTTAAAAAATTCTGGTTTTTCAGTAATATTCTTTGTACATTTTTGTAATTTTTTTCCTTGCAAGGAAACATTGGTTCCTCTACAAACATCAAGAGTTGTGGATAAAGCAACAACAAGGTTTTAATGTTTTTATTTGTTAGCAAGCAAAAATATACTTTACTGGCAAAGCCATGTTGTTGTTGAACTATATATATCACATAAAGAAATAACCATTTGTATTACTGTAGTTGTAAACAATATGTTGCTTTTAGAAGTTATTAATTAAAAGGTGATGACTTGGTCAGACTTAAAGACAGATAGTTCAATTGCACATTTACACAGATATCAAAGGATCCGTTTTCAGCAAAGTCACAGAATGATTTCAGAATAAAACTCAGACTAACACACTATTAAAACAAAACATAACATTAACAACAACAAACAATAACTGGCATTTAATGCACAGCAAATTGTCAAACTTAATTCTAACTTTAGCGCATGAATGTCTTGTTTCAGTCTTCCTATAGAATGTACTAAATCAAAGTATACATGTTTTTTATGAGTGAATTAAATACAAGTATGACATAGTTCATAAACACAGTATTCTAATGTATATTCAAAAATATCTTTACAAACCTAATGTAAGTACATTGTAGTGACACATGGTAATAATCATCATAATGATGTTGTTGAATGAGGAAATTATATGTGCAGAAAGTGCTGTAAGTTCTCACTTTTGAGAGAAGTAATGGTGATAACAATGCCACAGCAATAATAACAATGCCATAACTGTAAAATTCAGATTTTAGAGGGTCGTGTAGCTTTGCAGCACACTATTGTTTTCCTTAATTACCTGGACAGAAACACAATATAATTTACACTAGGGTGACCAGGATAGACTGAATTAATAAATTAATACATTATTATTAATAATACATTATTATAAACCCTTTTTACATACAAAACTAGATTTTATACATCCTGATTAGAAAAATAGAGGTTACGTGGTTCTCTGTCTAAAGATAGGATTTAAAAGACACTTTGGGGTAGATGTTCTGTAAACATAAATTATACATTTGAGCAAATACTATTGGAGAGGGAGCCTAGTAATCGAAGGGCCCGGGGCTGGTTTTATACTAAGCTATATGGAATTATTTTAAGATGGTCATACCAAGGATCATTTAGCTATTTGATTTTATTTAGAATATTAGGACCCCTGTAGGTATACATGTTTTTAAATAAATACAATATCTGATGAAACATTGAATTTGGCCTTACTGCTATTAGCCCATAGAAACATATTGAATAACAGATTCATACATAGAAAAACAGATTTACTTTTCGTATCAGGTTTAAAATGTACACAGCAGGTTAGGATAATTAAAGTATCAGGTTAGGAGAATTAGGTTAAGGTTAGGAAAGGGGTTAGTGTTAGCTAAAATGCTAAAATAATCAACTTTTGATGTCAATTTGACAAAATCTGTATACCATCTAGACATGATCTTGTAGCTCTGCCACCTTCCACTGCAGATGCAGATGCAGAAGGCGGATGCGGTGGATTGAGACGCAGCCCACGCAAAACAGATATCTCTAGCTTAAACAGAAGGATTTTGATGGGGATTTGATATTATGCTAATTGTGCTAATTCGATTTCCACTGGGGCTCGGACAACGACTCTACATGGATGGGAGTAAGACTTTGCCCTCTACAATGTTAAAGTAGAATCCTGCCCTCTGCTGGCTATGTCAGTTGGAGCTCTGTATGGGAATGAAGTGTCCATGCAGATCCATGTGAATGCTGGCGTCGATTGAGGCACGAGCAATTTCCTCAAAGGTTTTGGCATTGAGGACAAGCATGAAGGGGGATTTCTTTGGATTGAGTGAGACGACTGAGGACAAAATGACTCCTGAAAACAGAAAATATATAAATTCACTGTTTGATAATGACATACACTACCGGTCAAAAGTTTTAGAACACCTACTCATTCAAGGGTTTTTCTTTATTTTTACTATTTTCTAGATTTGAGAATCATAGTGAAGACATCAAAACTATTAAATAACACATATGGAATCATGTAGTAACCAAAAAAGTGTTAAACAAATCAAAATATATTTTATATAATAGCCATCCTTTGCCTTGATGACAGCTTTGCACACTATTGGCATTCTCTCAACCAGCTTCATGAGGTAGTCACCTGGAATGCATGTCAGTTAACAGGTGTGCCTTCTTAAAAGTTAATTTGTGGAATTTCTTTCCTTCTTAATGCGTTTGAGCCAATCAGTTGTGTTGTGACAAGGTAGGGGGGATATATGATGTAAATGTAAATGTAAATATACAGAAGATAGCCCTATTTGGTAAAAGACCAAGTCCATATTATGGCAAGAACAGCTCAAGCAAAGAGAAACGACAGTCCATCATTACTTTAAGACATGAAGGTCAGTCAATCTGGAAAATGTCAAGAACTTTGAAAGTTTCTTCAAGTGCAGTCGCAAAAACCATCAAGCACAATGATGAAACTGGCTCTCATGAGGACCTCCACAGGAATGGAATACCCAGAGTTACCTCTGCTGCAGAGGATAAGTTCATTAAAGTTACAAGCCTCAGAAATTGCAGACCAAATAAATGCTTCACAGAGTTCAAGTAACAGACACATCTCAACATCAACTGTTCAGAGGAGACTGTGTGAATCAGGCCTTCATGGTCAAATTTTTGCAAAGAAACCACTACTAAAGGATACCAATAAGAAGAAGAGACTTGCTTGGGCCAAGAAACACGAGCAATGGACATTAGACCGGTGGAAATGTGTCCTTTGGTCTGGAGTCCAAATTGGAGATTTTTGGTTCCAGCCACTGTGTCTTTGTGAGACACGGTGTGGGTGAACGGATGATCTCCGCATGTGTATTTCCCACCGTAAAGCCTGGAGGAGGAGGTGTTATGGTGTGGGGGTGCTTTGCTGGTGACACTGTCTGTGATTTATTTAGAATTTAAGGCACACTTAACCAGCATGACTACCACAACATTCTGCAGCGATACGCCATCCCATCTGGTTTGGGCTTAGTGGGACTATCATTTGTTTTTCAACAGGACAATGACCCAACACACCTCCAGGCTGTGTAAGGGCTATTTTACCAAGAAGGAGAGTGATGGAGTGCTGCATCAGATGACCTGGTCTCCACAATCCCCCGACCTCAACCAAATTGAGATGGTTTGGGATGAGTTGGACCGCAGAGTGAAGGAAAAGCAGCCAACAAGTGCTCAGCATATGTGGGAACTCCTTCAAGACTGTTGGAAAAGCATTCCAGGTGAAGCTGGTTGAGAGAATGCCAACAGTGTGCAAAGCTGTCATCAAAGCAAAGGGTGGCTATTTGAAGAATCTCAAATATAAAATATATTTTGATTTGTTTTAACACTTTTTTGGTTACTACATGATTCCATATGTGTTATTTCATAGTTTTGATGTCTTCACTATTATTCTACAATGTAGAAAATAGTAAAAATAAAGATAAACCATTGAATGAGTAGGTGTTCTAAAACTTTTGACTGGGAGTGTAGATATCAGTGCTGATTAAATGCTTTTGTAGTGCTGAAGTAGGCCTACTGCCTCTCACCATCATCCTCCTCCACAGCTCCTGGTGAGGCAACAAACACAGGCTCAGAGGGGTAGCAGTCCTCCTCTATCCACTCAATGTGCTTTCTGGTCACGATGTCCACCTTCCCAATCTGTGTAAGTATTAATAACACAAACAGCAGCATGTCGTCAGTGAGAAATGAGGAGGACTCACTTCTCTATGTTAAGGAGAATACATTGGTAAGAGACTTTACCTTATTTGGGTGTGGAGTCCACTCCACTCTTGAGCCGTAGAAATAACGGTACTTCTTGCCATTGAATTTGTAGTTAATCCCTGGCAACTCCAAACCTGTTTGTGTACAAATGGAGATAAGTAAAATTCTATAGTAAAATGTATTTAGAAAATAAAATAATTTGTGGGTATGTTCCATAAAAAAATGCAGCAATTTATTTACATTTTAGTCATTTAGCAGACGCTCTTATCCAGAGCGACTTACAGTTACTGAGTGCATACATTTTCAAACTGGCCCCCTGTGGGAATCGAACCCACAACCCTGGCGTGCACTACCAACTGAGCTACACGGGGCCTATTTATGACCCTCAATATGTCATTAAAACTAACAACTGTTTGACTCCACTTTTACTAATGTAGCATTTGACCTCTTGATGTAGTGGTATATACAGTGGGGGAAAAAAGTATTTAGTCAGCCACCAATTGTGCAAGTTCTCCCACTTAAAAATATGAGAGAGGCCTGTAATTTTCATCATAGGTACACGTCAACTATGACAGACAAAATGAGAAGAAAAATCCAGAAAATCACATTGTAGGATTTTTAATGAATTTATTTGCAAATTATGGTGGAAAATAAGTATTTGGTCAATAACAAAAGTTTCTCAACACTTTGTTATTTACCCTTTGTTGGCAATGACACAGGTAAAAACGTTTTCTGTAAGTCTTCACAAGGTTTTCACACACTGTTGCTGGTATTTTGGCCCATTCCTCCATGCAGATCTCCTCTAGAGCAGTGATGTTTTGGGGCTGTCGCTGGGCAACACGGACTTTCAACTCCCTCCAAAGATTTTCTATGGGGTTGAGATCTGGAGACTGGCTAGGCCACTCCAGGACCTTGAAATGCTTCTTACGAAGCCACTCCTTCGTTGCCCGGTTTTCACTCAAAATCTCACGATACATGGCCCCATTCATTCTTTCCTTTACACGGATCAGTCGTCCTGGTCCCTTTGCAGAAAAACAGCCCCAAAGCAAGATGTTTCCACCCCCATGCTTCACAGTAGGTATGGTGTTCTTTGGATGCAACTCAGCATTCTTTGTCCTCCAAACACGACGAGTTGAGTTTTTACCAAAAAGTTATATTTTGGTTTCATCTGACCATATGACATTCTCCCAATCCTCTTCTGGATCATCCAAATGCACTCTAGCAAACTTCAGATGGGCCTGGGCCTGGACATGTACTGGCTTAAGCAGGGGGACACGTCTGGCACTGCAGCATTTGAGTCCCTGGCGGCGTAGTGTGTTACTGGTGGTAGGCTTTGTTACTTTGGTCCCAGCTCTCTGCAGGTCATTCACTAGGTCCCCCCGTGTGGTTCTGGGATTTTTGCTCACCGTTCTTGTGATCATTTTGACCCCACGGGGTGAGATCTTGCGTGGAGCCCCAGATCGAGGGAGATTATCAGTGGTCTTGTATGTCTTCCATTTCCTAATAATTGCTCCCACAGTTGATTTCTTCAAACCAAGCTGCTTACCTATTGCAGATTCAGTCTTCCCAGCCTGGTGCAGGTCTACAATTTTGTTTCTGGTGTCCTTTGACAGCTCTTTGGTCTTGGCCATAGTGGAGTTTGGAGTGTGACTGTTTGAGGTTGTGGACAGGTGTCTTTTATACTGATAACAAGTTCAAACAGGTGCCATTAATACAGGTAACGAGTGGAGGACAGAGGAGCCTCTTAAAGAAGAAGTTACAGGTCTGTGAGAGCCAGAAATCTTGCTTGTTTGTAGGTGACCAAATACTTATTTTCCACCATAATTTGCAAATAAATGCATTAAAAATCCAACAATGTGATTTTCTGGATTTTTTTCCCTCAATTTGTCTGTCATAGTTGACGTGTACCTATGATGAAAATTACAGGCCTCTCTCATCTTTTTAAGTGGGAGAACTTGCACAATTGGTGGCTGACTAAATACTTTTTTTCCCCACTGTAATTCATACCGATCACTGTAATGTTCAGTTGACAACAAAGTCTCACCTTCAAATATTGTGTCAGGCAGGCAATACAGCGAGCCATCTTTCTGCATCACTGCTTTGGCTGTTGTGTCTTTGAGCCTCACCAGATTGGTTCCTTTTGGAGTATCCTATAACATACATGTATCCAGTCTTTATTTGTTGTATAAACATGTAATGGTAAAATTTAATTTGAAGTGGCTTCGTATGAAGCTTTTCATGAACTGTTATATTGCCTTGAAAATATAATATGAATTCATAGCTAGTTCATCATGAAAATGTCTAATTAAGCAAAATATCACAGCCCCTGATCAGTTCTAGATGTGATATATTAATCACAACCTCTCATGCTTTAATTAAGCAATAAGGCCAAGGAGGTGTGGTATACGGTCTGATATACCACGGCTGTCAGCCAATCAGCATCCAGGGCTCGACCCACCCAGTTTATAATGCCTATTATGCTCAATGGCTACCTCTTTAAGGTGCTTGGAATGTTTTAACTGTTCATACGGAGCTGCTTCATGTAAAGTGTAACAGAGTTTACTACCAGCATATGAATGCATTTACAGGATAGAGTTGGGATCTCATCTATCTGTATATACCTTGTCAAGAGTGAGAGGCAAGACGAATCTCTGGCAGATTGGTGGGGAGAAGTTGACCATGTTGCTCTCAATGAATTCATGGGTTTCCTTTCTCAGGTTCGCTAAGTAGAACATTTCATACAGATTGCTGTCTTTGTAGGTGATCATGTCAAACACTACATGTTCGTCGTCCTCGTAGGCGTTGATGTGGTGGAAAACCACCAGGGCATCTGTGTAGAACTTGGTGGACACAGCCTTCCCAGTCTTCCTGTCGACCAGGTGGATCAGCGTCTAAAGGACGGCCCAGGGGATCACCAGAGAGAATGTAAGAAGCATGATTGCCAAAGTGAGTTGAAGATAAAAAGGAACTTTCCATGAGGCTGTGATCAGACAAGTGTAGCTTACAATGTCCTCTTTGTCGTATTTGAGGCAGCTGGCCCAGTTTACGCTTCTAAAGACAGCTGTGGCCAGTCTGAGGATGTCCAGTTTGAATGGCTGCTCGACAAAGATGATGTAGTTCTCTGTCATGCCGAAGCTGTGGAAGTAGCTGGGGAAGAGGGTGGAGCGAAACGGTATATTGCAGACCTGTTTCACCTTCTGCAGGGCAGGCTTCTTATGCTCCATATCTGGAGAGGGAAAGAACATTGTCCTGTGAACACATAAATGTGTAATCATTCATGAAGGTTTTTTCCCTAACATATATGTGGCCAGGAACCCCCAAAATGACAATTTTCCGATACCTGATGCATTGACTGGAACCTTGAAGATGACATACTTTGGCATGCCAAACCTCATGAGGGCAGTTCCCATGTTATAGGTGTTTCCCTCATCGTCGTAGTGAGGGTGTGCAGTCGCCATGTTCAGAGCAATGTGATTCCTGTAGTTCATCTGAGGTTGAGTTTACAGGACAGGCAAAGGGAGAATATACTAAAGCCAGTGATGATAGATTACATGGACAACAGTGATCATTTCAAGAGATTTGAATTTACCTTTCCAATTACGTCCAGGGTCATTGGGTCAATTTGATTCATGTAGTTGACTTCTGATGAGGCATAGTAGTCCTCACCATATCTAATGATATTTATCAGGTTGTTATCTGTGAAGTCAGGGATGGCAGCGAGAAGGTAGGAGAAGGCTCTGAAAAAAGGACAAGATACATAATGTATTATTACATAATGTGTTTTTGGTTATGTTTGTCAAGATATATTTTGTGTGGATATCCATGTAAGGGAAATGTAAAAATAAGAACAAATAAACTATAAATCATGTTCAAAAAATCTATGAATTACTTTGAAAATATGTTTTTGCAGGGATCAGGACATATCATGGTCCCAAATTCTGACACAACAATCTTGTTTGCCTGAATGTTCTTCTTGAAGGTGTCACTCCTCAGGAATTTACTCCTGTAGTACACATCACCTGTAAAACACAAAGATTCTCAGCCCTATTCAGCCAGTTAGGAAAGTGTTTACCATTTGTGGAAATGTATCATGTGTCTCACCATCTTTGAAGGTGAAACTATGAATTAAGGCCATGCCATCAAACCAGTGGTTGTATTCAGTGTCTCCCACTTTAAAAAGACCAGGACCATTGCGCAGCAATGTCCCTTGTAGCCACTCAGGGACACATCCTGCAAGCACAGAAGATACAGGACACATAATACATGTTTTCATTTTTACCATATTTTCATGTCATAAACCAAACTATGTAGAAATGGAGCTGATCGCTGATAAAATTTGACCTTCAGCCTATACATTTTTTTGAATGGCACATTTGATCATTGTTGAAAGTTTACAATAGAGGTGCATGATACCTCATATACTGTATATATGTGTGTGTGTCAGTGGAGGCTCCTCAGAGGAGGAAGGGGAGGACCATCCTCCTCAGTGATTTTCATAAAAATAAAAATTGTAAAACATTAAAAAAGCTATCCTTTTTAGATAAAACTATACTAAATATAATCACGTCACCAAATAATTGAATAAAAAATAGGCCTTCAACTTGTAGGCATTGCAATTTAGGCTATCATTTTGGGTACTGGTGTCTTGCGGAATAATTTTAGAACTCTATTTATGTTTTATAACTGTTTTTATTATAGGGCTCCCCTTAAAAAGAGTCCCTAGCTCACAGGCCTCTAAATATAGCCTCTAAATATATTTTAAACAAAATAGTTGAAGAAGCACATGCAGTGGCTGATAGGGAAAACAGATCTGGCAATAAGAATAGGCTATAGATAGTCTTGACCATTTGGGACCCCTTGGCTATTTCCTCAGGACAGGTTATAGCCAATACTTAATCAATATTTTGTTTTGTTTTGTTTATTGATATGGCTATAGCCTCTGCATTATGGGGTTGTGCAACACAAATGGCTATAAAAAGCCTACATGCAGAGTGGAATTCACTAATACAACTGTCAAAATGCCTACAGTCCATGCTCCCAAATACTGGAAAAAGTGTGATTCATTAGGTTACATAATCACCACAGTAGCCCCACACAGATATAAAAACAAATTCTGCAATTATATGGCCATTTAATAACACACAACAGCATGGCATATTTAATATAATATGCCATTTAGCAGACACTTTTATCCAAAGAGACTTACAGTCATGTGCGCATACATTTTTACGTAAAGGGTGGTCCCGGGGATCGAACCCACTACCCTGGCATTAACAGCGCCATGCTCTACCAATTGAGCTACAGAGGACCACAGATAGCGGAATAGGCCTAGCCTAAATCACATTTAATTTCTATTTTGCAGCTCAGGCGGTTATTCTAGATACGGCTCTTCTGTGTCTTTATCATTCTCACACAAGTCATTTGCTGAAGGCCCAAGCCTATCCTACGCCATCTACGATGTATAACGTCATTATTGAATGCAGTTCAAAAACAAGCTCTTGACTTTTATTTTGGAAATGAAACCGAAAGCTGCAAAGCAACTCTAACGTCTGGACTAGAGTTGCTTGATTGACTAGCTAACTTCGACATATTACGTTTGGTTCATGTCCTTTGCAGATGCCACATTACTGACAAAAGTTTTTAGACATAAAAAAGATCTGTAACCGAGTAAAGGGAGATGTAAAGTAAGAATTGAACGTGTAAATGTTAATTCATAGTCATAACTTAGGATTTTTACGTTTACAGATCTAATTTAATGTTTACATTTCATGTTTCATGCATGGCTTTTCTTACGATCCTAACAATACCTATGCTCAACATTTTGGCAGCTATCTCGCTCCATATTTTCCCAATCAATTCTAAGGCGAACGAGAGTGAGAGAAGCTGTCTGTGTAACAGAAGTCACAGCAACCGCGAACACACAGGCAGCGAAGCCCAAAGGGATGGGTGTGCGGCGAGAGTTGGGGCGAAACGCTACTTCGTGGTCCGCAGCTCTTCTGCAGCAAGACAAATTGGTGCTGTGACGTCGTCGCGGCAACGGCAAAACGTCATCTAGGGACTTCTAGCGGAGCCAATAGCGGATCTCACTGAAAAATAATTGGACACACTGCACGAGAGATTAATCAGAACGTGTCAACGTTAAAAAAGAAAGTTGCTCAGAAGAAACAATAATATTTGTATTATGCAAGTCACTGGCAAAATGGAAAATAACTTACTGACATAGTAATAACACCTTTAAAGATCGGCTAGCTTGTACATAAAGGGTTACGCCTACGGCCTACCTGTTACTTCTGCTTTGACAGGTTCGGGCGATTCAGTCCCGTTCTTGCCGATGATCGATTGAGCCATTTTGTTTTTTTTTACCTCGATCCGCATCAGCTAGGCTGTTATGTGGTACAGTGGTCCCTTATCAACTAGAGTAGGTTATAGCAAGATAGATTATGACGGGTCCGTCTATATATTTGAGGTCAATGGTCTCGGGGTAAAATTCCAAATGTATTACATAACTGTATCACGTATGATCACGTAGGCTACTAGGCGCCACCTACTGGCTGGTTTATGTAAAGCAATCACAAAAAGTGATCCCTCACTGAAACTAATACTATCAACTATCTACTGGCCGGTTTATGTATAACCAAACTGTAACATAACGGTGGTTATTTCATCATCACGAAGAAACAGAGAAGTCAGACTCATTTAATGCATTTCTTACAACTTCTACAGCTCTGTTAACAAATTGACTTCTTGAACTGTACTACATTTTAGTCATTTAGCAGACGCTCTTATCCAGAGCGACTTACAGTTAGTGAGTGCATACATTTTCATACTGCCCCCCCGTGAGGAAATGAACCCACAACCCTGGCGTTGCAAGCGCCATGCTCTACCAACTGAGCTACAGGCGATGGAAAATAAAATAAAGAAATGGATAGATTATAAATGCATTGTGCTTTTGTGCAGTCTTCATGATAATGGGCGGCTGTCCTATAGAGTTTAAAATCTCTGTTGGGGAGGCGGAAAGGAAGTTTGAGAGGGGACCAATTTATCATGAAAGGTAAAAAGGTCTTAAAGGGGCAATCTGGGATTGGCATATACAGTGCTATGAAAAAGTATTTGCCCCCTTTCAAATTTTATCTACTTTTGCATATTTGTCATACTGAATGTTATCAGATCTTCAACCAAAACCTAATATTAGATGATTGTGTGGACGACATGGTTCCAGTAATGCCTGGTGAAAACCAAACTCTGCATTCCACAGTAAGAACATCATACCAAAGGTCAAGCATGGTGGTGGTGTGATGGTTTGGGGATGCTTTGCTGCCTCAGGACCTGGACGACTTGCCTTAATAGAAGGAACCATGAATTCTGCTCTGTATCAGAGAATTCTACAGGAGATTGTCAGACCATCCGTCTGTGAGCTGAAGCTGAAGCGCAGCTGGGTCATGCAGCAAGACAATGATCCAAAACACACAATCAAGTCTACATGAAAATGGCTAAAAAGCAACAAATTGGACGTTTTGGAATGGCCTAGTCAAAGTCCAGACCTAATCCCAATTGAGATGTTGTGGCAGGACTTGAAACGAGCAGTTCATGCTTGAAAACCCACACGTCACTGAGTTAAAGCAGTTCTGCATGGAAGAGTGGGCCAAAATTCCTCCACAGCGACGTGAGAGACTGATCAACAACAACAGGAAGCATTTGGTTGGAGTCATTGCAGCTAAAGGTGGCACAACCAGTTATTGAGTGTAAGGGGGCAATTACTTTTTCACACAGGGGAATTGGGTGTTGCATAACTTTGTTTAGGAAATAAATGAAATAAATATGTAATTGTTGTGTTATTTGTTCACTTATGTTCCCTTTATCTAGTATTAGGTTTTGGTTGAAGATCTGATAACATTCAGTATCACAAATATGCAAAAGTAGAGAAAATTTGAAAGGGGGAAAATACTTTTTCATAGCACTGTATATGCCAATCCCAGATTGCCCCTTTAAGACCTTTTTACCTTTCATGATAAATTGGTCCCCTCTCAAACTTCCTTTCCGCCTCCCCAACAGAGATTTTGTCTCTGGCCGCCATGGCCTGGATTGTGGCCTGGGACTGGTATTAAAAACCAATAATTAACTATTGCAACTTAATGAATGGATAAAGGGAAGTTAAAGGAGTAGACAGGCATACAGATGTTAAAATCCATGAAAGTGTCAGTAGATGGTTAGACTTCACTAGAACCTCACCTCTGGCAACAAGACATCCAAGATGAAGATATGTAGGGAAACGCGAGCGGTATGGACCTAGCACTATCAACCAGTCTGGCAGGCTGCTACATACACTGAAGTCTGAGGCACTACTGATCAGTCTGCCAGGCTCCTATCTACAGTGACCAGCCTGGGAGGCACAAGCACTATCTATTCTAAGCAGACGGCATATAAATTCTATGAACTAGTAAGCATATGTTAACCAAAAAGATTCACCTAGTGAGTTTTGTAGCTGAACTGTATTTGCATGTTACACAACTAAGATAGCTAGCATGGTTAACTATATATGTATCTATTTATTTTACCCTTATTTACTACTTGTCTGCACAAAAGTCATATATATATTTTTTTATGTAAATTATTTGCAATCAGTGTATCAATAAATATATCAGTTCATTTTCTTGCACTGGTAATTGCGTCCTTCTGAGCCGAAAAGTAGGCGTGAAAATAAACGGAAATTACGTGTCAGTAGGAGTGGCTAGGTTTTACTGAGGGGCAAATTTTGCCAGGGGATCTTTTAGCGTTAGGCCAGACTCCCAGTCTCGAGCTGGACGCTACTCTGGTGGCTACATTATGGAATGTGATTTATGTTCTACTTCTACCCCATATTAGTCCATGAGCCAGACCCCCAAATTTGGTCCGTTAGGCTCACTTGGGGTGACAATGTCTCTTAGGGATTTCTTGAAGGTCTACGTCCCTAGAGTTGGAAAATGTGTGATTGCAGTGCAGCAATTGGAGCTTTCTCCAGTAATAACGATTTATTTCATCCCTCAATCCCATTAATTTTCCCATAGGGGTTTTACCCTATGACAGATAGTTCTAGTATACAAGTTATTGCTCACGTATAAGCTTTAATTATATATCATTGGAAAGATTCACAGCTATCCATCAGACACATTTTTGGAATGTTCAACATAAGTGTAACCTTTGACCTCTAGGGTGCATATCAGAATGACCTGTATACATTGCTTTTAAAAGGAAACCCTGACACATTTTAAACTTTGTTTGACAAGTGGTTCTGAAAGGTCATGAAATTACCTTTCAAATGATATATAATATAACTAACTTTAAAAGTACTAGCTACAACTATTGTTTAATAATCACCCATATTATGCCATTGACATTAGGATGTTGGAAGCTTAGCCATAGAATTCCATGTAGTAGGGCAACCATGTTTTTTAATTGTAACTTTGGTGATAGAACAGGGTTAGAACAGGGTTTAAAACAGATCTGTAGATACAGGGCCATCAGAGGATTCAGGCATTAACCCCACAGAAACATTTTTTAAATATGGCCGCCAAATAACTCATTGGGGCCTTAATGGATAGATTTCGCAAATCCACAAGATCTACAAATCTTTTCTAGCTGTGTGTGTGAAATTTGGTTCCTCTATCACCAAAGTTACAATCAAAAAACATAGTTGCCCCACTACATGGAATTCTATAGCTAAGCTTCCAACATTCTAATGTCAATGGCACAATTTGGTCGAAGCTCTGTTGACCTGAACATACCGAAAATGGACAACTGTAAAATTGAGCTTTCCAATAATATATGATTAAAGGGTATACTGTACGTGAGCAATAACTTGTTGTATACTAGCATTGTTTGTCATTGGGTAAAACCCCAATGGGAAAATGAATGGGATTGAGGGATGAAAGAAAGAGTGATAACTGGAGAAAGCTCCAATTGCTGCACTGCAATCACACATTTTCCAACTCTAGGGACGTAGACCTTTAAACACATCGTCACCCCAAGTGAGCCCGACCGAACCCCCTGGCTCATGGACTAGTATGCACACTCCACACACACGTGCACGCACGCACACACATGCCTTTTCAACTATGCTTGCAAAAGATAACCTGTTGTGAAACTAACTGCTATCTAAATGCCAATTCTGTGCAAAATTATCACGCAAGTCTTTCAAACACGGATAAGGTCCGTTATCTTTAAACACACGATAAGGCCACACAAATTCAGGCATCTGGGAATAACACATTTAATATGTTCTGTTATTATTATCTCAGTGCAATTATTGTAGCCTATTAAGCATCATGTTGACATGCTGTTAGGCAACTTGAGTTTAATCCCACAAACTCCTTGGAGTTTATAAAATGTATCCAAATGCAAAATGCATTAATCCACCATGGCCTGGATTCTCTTTTGTCAATTGGAAAATGTAGAGCAGGCCTATACTTTGGACCTAAGTTTATTTGCCTTTATCTGTGCACATAATTAGCTATATAGGTTTATGGTTTTACAGAGGTCAATTCTACTATCACTGATTACCACATAGTACAGCTGGTCTAGAGCAGGGTCCTGGAGCCCCCCATGGGTGCACGTTTTGGTTTTTGCCCTAGCACTACACAGCTGAATCAAATAACCAACTCATCATCAAGCTTTGATTATTTGAATCAGCTGAGTAGTGCTAGGGCAAAAACCAAAACGTGCACCCAGGGGGGCCCCAGGACCGAGTATGGGACAACCTGGTCTAGAGTGCCATATAAACCAACATTCTTTCATTAGATTACATTTTCATACACAATAGAAACAAGGGAGCTAAAACTGAATGCATTCCAAATGACATGATAATGACTCACACACAGCTCCTAAAAAGAGACATGTTCTTATTAGTCAAAACAGACAGAAGACTTGTCATATTCACCACACTAACACATGTATTTTCCTTTACAGCTGAGGATGTCAAAATTCCAGAAGAGTTGGACATGACTGTCAGGAGACAAGGCCACTGTCTGGGTCAGTGGTTGAATTAAAAGTCCTCTTACAGTTCACAGCAGTACCAATGTTGATCAACAAAATTATTGGTCTACAGATTGCCCTGAAAAGTTTAAATATGTGGTATATATATAAAGCGTCTCTGTTGTCAGTAAGGTATTTTGGACTTTGATAACTCTGATGGTCTTTATCTGGGTCATTGGATTGTTGCTGCCAAACCTGTATAAAGTCTATCTACACCTGCAAACTGCAGTGTGTTACATCAATGGCAGCCTTCAGAGGCACCCATTATTACTGTTGACACAGGGACCTTCCCTGACGACCTTATTACAGACCATTTACTAGATGCCTGTGGTCTGTTGGTTTGTACACAAGGATTATGTGTCCATTGGAACATAACAAAGCAAGCGCAGTCAGCCATAACAGGTCATTCTGTAATGTCAGTCCCTTTAAAGACAGCATGTCACCAGGCTGCCAGTAACAGTGCACAGGTAAAGGGGTGAAGATGGACAGCACTAATCTCTCTGTGTTGCTCTTGATGGCTCTGCTCTTAAGCCTGTCTTGTGCTGAGGATGAGATAGCAGCTTTATCCTGCCCAGAGTACCAAGAGGGCTTTGACGGCTCCTGTTATGAGTTTGTGGGTCTACAGCATTCCTTCATCAGTGCACAGGGTTGGTGTGAGCGGGATGGCGGACACCTGGCCTTCATTCTAAATATCGATACACAGCAGTTCCTACAGAGGCACCTGCAGCCAGAGCAGGACTGGTGGCTGGGTCTGGCACCTGCCTCCCCGAACCTAACACTGGACTCTGCTGTTGCTGAAGGTAAGAGAGCAGCCTAGGCAACTAAAGTGGGCATTATTTGATGACACTAATGCATTAGATCCTTTGATCATGCAAAGGATCTCAAAGGGTGGGAGTAGAATGCATTGTATTCAGTCATAAATTTGAACAGATTTATGATAGCTGTGTTTTATAAAATCAATAAGATATTGTATGAGACCTAATATTTAAAAGAGGTATGAATTGTTCTGCAATTGAGCAGAAATTGTACAGAAAACCGTTCAATTTTCACTGCTGTCTCCCAACCTAAGACTAAGATGCTGGGCTTGTTGACTCCCACGTCAGCTGGCCTCTTGCTGGGAGATTTATAATGTGTTAATCTCCCACCATTGTAGACCATGTACATTTGAGAGACCATGTACATTTGAATATCTCCTTTTAGCAGCACCCGGCTGATGAGGAACACTTGTCATTCAATAGGGTCTTCAATAGGGTATGCTGTCCAGTCCTTTGATTTAATATCACCTAATAGTTTTGTTTCCTTTCCATCCTGCTTTTTTTAACATATTTTATTAATGCCTCTGATATCCCTCATGAGAACACAAGCTGTCATATTTATATCAAATTAACTAGATAGTACAAAGTAAGCATGTCAGGTTGAACAGATGGGAGGTCTAATATTGTGGGGAAATAATACTTTATTTCCTCTACTTTGAAGAGCAGGTGTTCCTAATGTTTTGTACCCTCAGTGTATATAGAATATAATAATTTAATAATTGTGTGTGCTGCACATCCTCAGGTCCTCTCTCCTGGCTTGATGGCTCTGATGTCAGCTACTCTAACTGGGTGAACGACCCTGGTCCAGGGGCTGGCTGTGGTCACATACTGAGGAGCTCAGGGTTTCAGTGGGAGGCAACAAGCAACTGTAGCCAGGAGCTACACTTCATCTGCCAATTTGGTTTGTATTTGATGTGTGTGTGTGTTTGTGAGGCAGAGAGCGAGGAGTGCAGCTGGGTAGAACTGTTAATACTGTAAAACAAACACAGCTGTAGCGAAGGGAAATGCACTAAAACAAAATTCCACTTGAGGAAGGAGCTATTGAATAATCAACATAAAAGATGTCTTGTCACACAGGAACCACAGAAGCTGAATAAAAGCAAAGCCATTGAATATAGCCTTTCAATTGAAATTACATGCTTTGGTTGTAAAAACCATAAAAACCAATAGAAATACAAGGTAGTAAATATTGACCATTGCACTTAAAATATTGCACTGTTTGTACTCCTAAGCTAGTGTTTCATGTATGAATGGCAGACATTTAGACTAGGCATTGTAATAATGATCCTCTATCTAAACAGTGTGCACTGATACCCCTCCCATAAATGTAATGGCTTTTGTGCAACTCAATTCTAAAAAGGAAGACAGCCTAATGATGAAGACGATATTGATAATCACAAATAATTTACATTATTAGTAGCACTTTCTGCAGTGACAAAAATAGGCCTACAGTATATGTCACCTATTGTCTACACAGCTAATACTGCTCTGTTACAGTATGTACTAGGTAAAGTGATTTTTCTTCTACCTCAGTATATAGGAAGCAGTGGTTGCTGTGTAGCCTTCAGACCTTTACACCTGTACTACCTGCTTCTCTGCTTGATTCTAATCTCTCTACTTCTCATCAGTTGGATTATACAACAACTAATCTTCAGTCGACCACAATGTGAAAAATGGCACAGCATCATCAGCCAATGAACATTATTTTTTCCCTCAGGCACATTCAAATAATACAGCAACACACATGAGAATACATTCAATTCAAATACAGAACGCAATGTGATGCATTTCAAATGAAACTAAACAAAAATACCCAAGTAGGCTATTCACTTTGTTCTAGTCTGGTAAATTTCAGTTATTGTATTTGAATAAGCTTGAGTGGAGACTAACATCTGGAACATACAATCATATTCATCAACAAGCTGTGTCTCTGGTCCACAGGTCAGAAAAACATCATCATTCAGGAGCCCATCGGGGAGTTTGGTGTCATCAAATGCTATAGCATGAACCTCCCAACAGATAGCGCAAACTGCAAGGCCCTGTACGGAAGCCCCCTTCAAATCCAGGTTGAAGTAGAAGCAGGTAATTAAAACCAACATAGGCAAAAATAAAAGCATCCAGTCTGACAATTCCGAAGGTACAAATCTTGGTAGAATGAGACAACTTTGCTATCTACAGGTACAAATGTGACCTACAAAATCCACAGTGGTGAGATGTTGGTGGCCAATTCATCAGCAGTCAGAGGAATCGTCCCCCACAACATCACAGTGGGACCAGAGGTGGAGCAACAGCTGGGCTCTGGCTGCCATCAGCTGACCCTGCATGCCTCTAACGGGGTCTCATCCTTGGGTGTGTCCACTGAGCTGCAGGTGTGTCTGCTGGAGCCTGTGGAGGGCCTCCTGGGATCAGTGATGGCTGAGGAGGGAGAGTGTCCAGACTCAGACCTTTATGTTAGAGTCTCCCTGGATCGGGGAGCCCCGGTGCAGCTTCTCTTCCAGGTGTCTGGAGCCAACGACAGCATCTCTGAGACCAGAGACATGCAAAACAGCAGCATGCAGGTTTACAATATCTCAACCACTATCCAAGGTACCTAACCTATCTACTCAAAGTGTCATCCAACAAACCTTAATCAGGGATTAAAACAGTGACAGATGAAGATACCTTTAAAAAAAAAAAAGATTATTTATAATATTCTTGTTTATATTATTTATGTCAGCTGTTTTGTTACAGGATATTTGCAAGTGAAAGTCAGGGCCTGGAATGTCTTCTCACAGATGGATGTGGATGTGGGGAACACAACAGCAGTTTGTCACAACAGTTCAGACCTCAGGCGGGATGACTATGTAAACGCAGTATGTGAAATAGCTAAGTATTTAAAAATATATATTTGTTCCCTCTTTAACATTAAACAGGTAGCACCTTTTTCACTAATGTGATGGTAATTATTTTCCTGCAGTTTTTCTTCACACATTTATTTTCATCCCCAGACAGAAAAGCATATGAGAGTTCGCCGAGCTTATAACTTGAGAATCACTGCCATTCCAGAAACTGCCAGTCAAGACACTGAAAGCGTCAAACTTGAGGTAACTGGCTTAGGAGGACTATCTAATGGAATGAGGAGCCAATTTGAATGGGAATGCAGTAAGTACTACTTAAGGCCTTTAAGCCACAAGGCTGTCGATGAGAACCCTCTCATCTCACCCTATTATAAAATGAAAAACAATGACTATAAACTTTGTTTTATCAATGTAATTTCAATTTTCTATAACAATCTCAATCGTTTTTTCCTCTGTTTACTCAGTGTCGTGTCTGTCATCTTTTTACAGCATGTCCTTATGGTGGTGTTTTCTAACCATTTCCCCTTTCTAATTCCAATAGAAGAAGACTGTAAGGGGAAGGGGAAATGCAATGATAAAACAACGGACAAGACTCGTTTGATTGAAAAAGATTGTCTTCCAAACCCATTTGAGTTCTTTGAATACACTTTTTCTGTGAAGAGAAGGGTTGAGAATGGGAAATGGGTTGACTGGATTTCAACATCCCGATGCATCACGGTTACTCCAACAAAATTCACCAACATTATAATTAGGTAATATGGGGATAGGCTTAAAATAGTGAAGTGAATATATTTAAACAAAGTCATGCTATTTTATTGATAAATCCTATCAGTATCATTTTAAAACAGGTAATGACAATAGTATAAAAACTGCTATTCAAATATCCCTATAAGCCTATTAATAATTCTAGTATCATCATCATCATCATCATCATCCTCAGAGAAGTACAGGTAACTGCCAAAATAATAATAGGGTGTTGGGCCATCAAGAGCCACCAGAACTCCTTCAATGCGCCTTGGCATAGATTCTACAAGTGCCTGGATCTCTATTGAGGGATGTGACACCAATCTTCCACTACAAATTCCATAATTTAGTGTTTTGTTGATGGTGGTGGAAAACGCTGTCTCAGGCGCCACTCCAGAATCTCCCATAAGTCTGCAATTGGGTTGCGATCTGGTGACTGAGACACACACACACACACACACACACACACACACACACACACACACACACACACACACACACACACACTCACCCCTTAAACCCCCTATGCTCCTTTGAGAACCCTCTTTCAAAGTCACTGACATCTCTTCATCTAGCCATGGTAGCCAAAATAATGGGCAACTGGGCATTTTTATACATGACCCTAAGCATGATAGGATAATAATAATTACATAATTAACTCAGGAACCACACCTGTGTGGAAGGACCTGCTTTCAATATACTTTGTATCCCTCATTTACTCAAGGGTTTCCTTTATTTTGGCAGTTACCTGTATGTTGGACATCATAAGGATTTATGATGTCCAATATACAAGTGGCCATACAGTTACTAAATATCTAGAATGAATCGGGTTAGAAATTATTTAGTTAAAACTATTAACAGATTTGTAATCCTTAAGTGTACACAGGGTTATTTCATTAGCATATTAATTAACTGATTTCATTAGAATTCAGAAGTAAATTGGTCACATTTACATTGAGTTGCTCTCATGCCTCTGTAGCATGCTGTAATTATCCTAATAATAATGTTGCATTAAATGCCCAATAATTACATAATAATGTATTAATTGCTTTGTTATTACAAAGGTAAGCTGTTTCTGGTACAACAAGTGGAATAGTCACTGTTCCTATTTCCATTTGTGTGATAACAATAACTGCTGAAGTCCATTGCTATGTAATTACGAAGCAATAATCAAGTTACTATGTAACAAAATGTGAATCCAATGTTCTTAAGATTATCTATTTTATGCTAAAAACGTACCTATATTCTTTCAGTTGCCTTGATAATTGTAAAACAGTGGATGTAAAAAAAGATGTAAAATTAAAACTGGACTGTAACTCCAATTGCCCTGAGGTAATTTGGCATATTGAGGACCCAAAACCTTCAACAGTAAGTCTAAGATTCCTCTACTGTTGCATGCTGAATGCAATTATATTTTAATTGATTTTCATGTGTGAATGAGTTTCTTTGAGTGCATTAATCAATTAATTGACTAACTCATGTTGTCTAATTTGGAGTTGACATATTCTAGATAAATAAAACAAATCGATGCTTAAACACATTATTTGTGGACTGCATGTTATTGACTATACAATAGCCAGAGTTCAGTGTACATGAGGACAACATTTTGAATTCTGTGGTGTTCTAGGGTGCCCTGCAAAACTGTTACAACAACGCAGGGAAAAAGCCACTTAAGGAGAGAAAAGATCAGGACGGTCAGAAAGAGTACAAAGTCAGCAAAAACTATCTGAAAGAAGCTTCCGATGGGTTTCAGAATATCAATGTGATAGTTTATGGTGAGTATCAATTTCTTGTATTCAATGCCAAAAGCATTTACTGTAAGTACAGGCTAAAAGTTTGGTTAATACAGTTGATGACAGGATGTCCATCAGATATGTTGAACTTACATCAAACTGTTCTTTAGTGTATTGACAGAAAAATTAATGTGCAAAAAAACTGTAATATTTAGACATTTCCGACTGATCAATTACACATCCCTTTTTCTGTTTGAGCCAATTATAGGAGCTTATTTTGGATTGATTCATCCTAATGTATCTAATGTAACATGTTCACAAGTGGAAATAAGATATCAATATCCCTTTATATCACCATTCTTTAGATAAGAAAACGTTTGAATATGCCAAGTACACCATTCAGATACCAGGTGTAACTACTCCTGCACCTGCTGATACTACACTACCTGTAACCGCTGCTCCGGCTATCACCTTAAGTCCCCTTTCATGTAGTATTTTCCCTCTGAATGGCACCGTTCTGGATCCTTTCACTATCACCTGTACAACACCTACATCCTGCACAGACGGCTGCCAATATTGTTTTAAAACTGACCAAGGTGAGTATCCCTCTTTGCCAGTGTTGTATATTTCAGGAGACCTTCTCCCATCAAAGAAGTTTAGCACCAGAGCCGGATTAAGATGAAAATGCCATATTGATTTAGTAAAAATAAATATCTATGTAATCAGATAGTTTTTATTCTTTATCTTTCAGGTAAACATCTGCGCTGCAGTTCTGTAAATAAAGTAACGTTAATCTTCCTACCTCTTGGAGAGATAAGCAGCAACTACAAGCTCTCGGTAGTGGTGACTGTTACAGAATTTAACACAAAGACCCGTGGAAGTACCACATTCACCACTCAGGTTTGTCAATAGCAAACAAAATCAATAATCAATTCTATAATTTACTAATGATTAAATGTATGGGCTCTGTCTTGCCTTTCAGCTCCATAGTTCACATCCATTTAGTAATTGGAGCACTCATTTAATTGTTATCTGGCAAGGTGTGGCCAGCCAAGTCCGGTACTCCAGTGCAGGAGCTCCAATCTGCAGTGGCGGACACAGTGGCTAATCTAGGGCAGCAGGGGATGCTCTCTGGAGAGACCCTTGGACAGATGTTCAAGTCTGTGTCGGACATGCTGAATAAGGATTCCAGTGAGGAAAAGAATAACAGGATGAAGGTATGAGGAGTGTGTGTGTGTGGTGGGGGGGATACTAAATGAATATTAACTTTAAGACAAAGATAGTGGTATGTTTTGGTAGTTTAAAAGACTACATGTAAAAGGTCCAAGTTAAGGGCTTTAAACATCCTTCTTCAATGTTGGTATGTCTCCTTAAGCTGCGAGAACAGATGCTGATGAATATAACTGAAGCACTGGAGAACACCTCCAGCAGCACTCCTCAGAATGTGCAGCTGATGGCCAGAGCTGTGGCAGGACTCACCATGCGGGATGATGAGCTTAGTCCCAATGCTCAGGTACACGTGGATAGACCTAGCCCCACATGGAAGCAGGGTAGCATGGAGTAATGCACACAAACAAATAGGCCTATTGGTCAAAATGTGCCAAGAATAAAGACTTCATTTCAGATGGTCTATCTTTTCCAGCTTGAAGCTAGCTTCCTGGTGGCAAACCTCAGCTCTTCCCTCCTCTCCATGAATGTCAGTGAGCATGGTGGAGAAGAGATGGTGCAGGCAGCTACACCAATTGTAGAGGCAGCCAGCAATATCCTGGGAGTCTCTTCAAATGTGAGCACATATTTACCTTCACTTAGTCTAATGACAGTAATGAAGCAGCCTTACTGAACAGTTTGTCTTTCACAGAGAGAAGTCTCTAATTTACTTCTCAAGGGCATGGACAATGTGCAGAGTGCACTGTTGAATGGGAAGAAGGTTGATGAAGCTCCTGTGATTGTCAACAGCTCTCAGATCACTGTGTTTGTGAACAGGTAAAAAGAATGTGGGCAGAGGACATAAGAAAGGGAACTGTAGTTTCAGATATAAGCAACGATTGTAACACATCAGAAATATATTTTAATTTCTGTTACAATGCAATGTCTGGAAGAAATTGCAACAGTTATGTGGCCTCAATATTGAGTGACAGCATATCATGTCCTCTCAGAGTGTCAACAGAAACTATCCAGATGCAGTCTATAAGCAACCCAATAAGCTCCTCTGCAAGCTTTTCCTTCCCTCACCTGGGTGCTGATGTCCTTTCTCCAGAGGAACCAGTGGATGTGCGAGTAAGTGTGCATGTGGGCCTATATACTGTATGTATGTATTATCATGAGTCAATATGCATGAAAGGGATTTTCATTGCGTGAATTGGTATTTTTGTACTTGTTAGTTTTGTTGATGAATAATTAGGTCTGGTTTTTAAACCCTCTCTCTTGATTCACTATTTCCCACTTGTTACAGATGCTGAGTTTGAAGAAGAACCCATTTTCATGGAGCGAGGAGAACAATATTACTGGCACTGTAGGGTCTGTCTCCCTGACCAGAGGAAATGGTTCTGTCATCCCCATAGAGAACCTATCTGAGGAGATTGAGGTCAGAGTGCTGCAAACCCCTGCATATTCTATGTAATTTGAGAGTGCAACAAATTTACTGTTGCCTTAATAATACCCTATGAAATTAAAGATATAAGATTGCAGATACTGGATCAGATATCAGTGGCGAATGACATCCTGTTGTATATAAGAAATTATAATCTCTTCATCTCTTCTTTGAAAAACATAATCTCTTCTTTGATGCTCAGATATTCTTGCCAAGGCCTGAAGGAGGGCAAGCAAACAGCACAATACTGTACTTGGGAAACCACAGCACACTGAAGATCGACGTCCCTTCACCTAATGTAACACTGGTGCTGAAGATAAAGCCATCGAAGGACATAACCTTTCAACTGTTGTTGGGGTACAAAGACTACCCAAACGATAAGCAATACATAGCCAAGACTCAGATGCCTCACCAGAGCAACACACAAGGTGATAAACCTCCTGAACGTACATATGAATCACATAGACATAACAATTGTGAAGCATTATGAACGGATAACATTTCATGTTTAGAAATTGTATGTGTGTGTGTGTGCTTTGGGAACAGAGGAGAGATACACCTGGGTCCTGGGTCCCAAAGATTTGACAGGAAAGGTTGGGGTGCACTACCTTGTGGTGAGGCCCATTGTAGAAGCAGGGGTTAAATCTGTCAATGCCACTGTGACTGTCACCTCCATTGCTTCCCAGTGCAAGTATTGGAATGAAACCAAATCCACCTGGAGTGAAGATGGCTGCAGGGTGAGTGCAACAAGTACTACATGACACAACACCTTATGATAAAACAAAGCCACATTGCAGCATCCCTGCAATCCTAGACCAGGCCATAATGAAATACATAAATCAACTGTGATCTCCTTAGGTTGGTCCTTTAACCACGCCATTGGCCACCCAGTGCTTATGTACGCACTTGACCTTCTTCGGGAACTCTTTCTTTGTCATGCCCAACCTCGTAGACGTGTCACGTACGGCTGAGCTCTTTGCCACCTTCGCCCAAAATCCTGTGGTGGTGTGCTTTATTGGTTCCATCTTTGTTGCTTACGTATTGGTGGTCATATGGGCACGCAGGAAGGACATCCAGGACACAACCAAGGTCTGACTTGAAAAACCACTGCTACCATTTTATTATCTTTGCCAATGAATTTGCTGTTGAATGTGGGAATTTTACCTTCAACTGTTACTTGTTGTAGGTGAAGGTGACAGTGCTGGAAGATAATGACCCCTTGGCTGAATACTGTTACATGCTGAATATCAGCACTGGGCATCGGCGTGGTGCGTCCACCTCCTCTCAGGTCAGTAGCAACAGTTCCCACTGCTGCAGGACATTATATTCTGTTCTCTGATAAAACCACACTCAGTGACCCTGACCCTGACCCTGTGTTGCTGCTGCAGGTTACTGTGACTCTGCTGGGCACGGAGGGAGAGAGTGAGCCACACCACCTCACTGACCCTGACAAGCCTGTGTTTGAGAGTGGTGCAGTGGATACGTTCCTGTTGACCACACCCTTCTCCCTGGGGGAGCTGCAGAGCATCAGGCTGTGGCACGACAACTCAGGGGGGCACCCTGCCTGGTAGGAGAGTGGGAGGAGGGGGAAAATCGATGACCAAAGTTTAACTTTGAAGTGAAGATGTAGGCCTTGTTGACGATAAGAGTTTTTTTGCAGGTACATAAACAAAGTTATGGTGAAAGATGTAGAGACAGGACAGAAGTGGCACTTCCTGTGTAACTCATGGCTGGCCATAGATATGAGTGAGTGCACTGTGGATAAGGTTTTCCCTGTAGCCACGGAAATGGATTTGAAGAAATTCAGGTGAGATAAAACTTGAATGCACCTTGGAATGGTAAAATATGAATAACAAGATAATTGTCCATTGTGTAACAAGCTTCCTATACCGTATATTCTGCAGTAATCTGTTCTTCATGAGGACGGCAAAGGATTTTTGTGATGGCCACATCTGGTTTTCTGTGATCAGCCGGCCTCCAACGAGCACCTTCACATGTGTCCAGCGAGTCTCCTGCTGTTTCTCTCTGCTGCTCTGCACCATGCTGACCAGCATCATATTCTGGGGCATCCCTACCGACCCCTCTGAGCAGACCATGGACCTGGGTATGGACGCTTGCACAGTATTGATGCTGTTTGGAAATAAAAACATGTTTTCAGAACAGTTTCTCTCTCTCTCTCTCTCTCCTGAAGGTCATATCGAGTTCACCTGGCAGCAGCTGATGATTGGAGTTCAAAGTTCAATCATAACGTTTCCAATTAATCTCCTCATTGTGGGTATCTTCAGAAACACCCGCCCCCGAGAAATGAAGCCTAGAAAGCCCAAGGCAGAGGTGTCCAAGCAGGGGAAGACTGGCAGAGTGTCTCCCTCACAGCCCCCCTCCCCACAGAGGGAGAGAGAACTCACGCCAGACACAGTAATCAAGGTAAAATAAGTAAATATATTAATATTCCAATTGAAGCCAACAAATCCCTAGCATAAAATCTAATTTTAGATACTGTATGTCAGTCATGATTTGTAAGTAGACATGTTGGTGCTGTCATCTTCAGGACAGGAATACCGGCTTACTTAACGGAGGAATAAACACACATGTTCATCATTGGTGTTTTAACCAGAACGCGGGAATGCCCTTTTTTTTTTTCCGTACATGCGCAGTTGTACATCTCTCATAGGGCATAACTGTACCAGTGTAAGAACACAATTTATAACATATTAGTCTATATGTTAACACCCCCACTTGCTCTTATACTGTACAAGTCGTATTCAACCTAACTATCAACACATTTAGCTTACAGTTATACATCTCACAAATGTCAGTTTACATTCCAAACATATAACCCAATAATTTTTCATTTTTGAACTTCGTTACAGGTTTAGTCAAAACATCTGCAACCATGTCTGCCGTTGGACAATATTCAATACTTATTTTGCCATCACTGAGTGCAGATCGAATGAAATGATATCTGATGTCGACATGTTTACATCTCTGACGACATACTGGGTTCTCTGACAGAGCAATTTCACCTTGGTTATCTTCAAAGATTGTTACTGGTGCATATTGGCACTTACTATCCATCTCGCCCAATAACTGTACAAGGTACAAACTTTCTTGTGTAGTAGCAGCCAGTGCCATGTACTCTGCTTCACATGTAGATAAAGCTACTGTTGGCTGCTTCTTAGACCTCCATGAAATAACAGGTCCACATTTAGTTAAACTAAAACAATACCCTGTTATGCTTCGTCTGTCACTTTGATCTGCTGCCCAATCAGCATCACTATATGCTACGAGGTTGAGTTTTTCCACCCCCTTTTTGTAACACAACTCCTGATTCATTGTCCCCTTCAAGTACCTCAACACATGTTTAGCTGTTATCCAGTGTTGCTCTTTTGGTTCTGATAGGTATTGTGACAGCTTGCTGACAATCCAACTGATATCCGGTCTTGTACATGTCATAACATATATCAAGCTGCCTATCACTTCACGATACCTTTTTGAATCAATAGGTTCACCATCACCATCAAAGTTTTGTTTTTGTTCACATGGTGTTGACCTTGTTTTACAGTCTGACATACCAAACCTTTCCAGTATCTTGGTTATGTACCTTGTTTGGTTCATCTTTATTTTCCCTTCACTTTGTGTAAAATCAATGCCTAGGAAATGTCTAAGCCTCCCAAGATCTTTCATCTTAAATTTTTCACTTAACATTTCTTTTACACTTGTGAGTGAGTCACTATCACTAGCAGCGATAATTAGATCATCGACCCAAATTATTCTGTTGCAGTTTGTTTGTTATAAACACAGTGATCAGCTGGGTGATCATGCAACATTTTGTTCCAGTTCCTTCCTGACTGTTTCAGGCCATACAGTGACTTGTTCAGTTTGCAGACTAGTTGCTCACCTGTATCTGACCTGACTTCAAAACCCTCTTGTTGCTCCATGTACACTTCACAGTCAATAGGAGCATGTAGATATGCTGTTTTGACATCCATCTGATGTAACTCTAAGTCATACTGAGCTGCTAGCTGCATCAAACAACGTACTGATGTCATATTTGCAGTTGGAGAAAAAGTATCCTTATAGTCTATTCCTGCCACTTGACTATACCCCTTTGCAACATATCTTGCCTTGTATGTCTCAGTCTCATCTGAATTGTTTTTGACCGCATAGACCCACCTGCCCCCCACTGCATTTTTAACTCTGGCAGTGTGGTCAATGTGAATGTATCATTTTCCATAAGGGAATCCATCTCCTCCTTCATAGCAGTAGCCCAAATCTCTGATTTTGGTGAAATCATTGCTTCTTTGAAGGTTTGTGGTGCATTGCACATAACTCTGTAGCAGTAGTCAACACTAGGTGGTATCTGGTCATCACACTTCACTTTACACTCATAGTCTTTTAAGTACTGGGGTTTCTTCCTCGCTCTGTCTGGATAGCGTGGACTCTGACTACCTGAAGTCTCGATTTGCACATCTTGTGTCTCTTCGGAATTTTGATCTGCCATCTTGGCTTTTGGCATGGGGGATTCAAATCTCTCCCCATGAAGATCATCACTCATTTCCAAATCTGTCTGAGTTTGGCGTTCGACTACACCTTTTGTAACGAACTTGACTAATCTGTTTTTAAGAACTTTTCCAGTGTCTGGGTAGTAGACTAGGTATGCTGGACTATTTTTATCATACCCGACAAAAATACCCTTTTCACATCTTGAGTCCAACTTTTTCTTGTTCTGTCTGTATGCATAGCAAACAGATCAAAATTCTTTCATCTTTGAAAGATCAGGCTTTCTCCCAGTAAAAATGTAGTGTGGAGTCTGTCCTACACGCTTATTGTAACACCTATTGCGAATTACTGCAGCAGTCATTACAGCATATGTCCACAATTTCTTTGGTAGGTTGCTCTCAAGTAGCATGCATCTTGCCATTTCAAACAGTGTTCTCCAATTTCTCTCAGCGGTCCCATTTTGATGGGGTGAGTAAGGGGCTGAAGTTTCATGTCTTATGGCATTCTTACTGAGCAGTGACTGGAACTCTTTGGCTGTGTACTCTGTGCCATTATCTGACCTGCCACACTTTATTTTTCCATAAGGGGCCACATCAGCAATAAACTTCTCAGTAGCTTTTACAGTATCACTCTTTGCTTTTAGGAAATACACAAAAACTGCCCCTGAATAATCATCCGTAAATGCTAGAGTATATCTGAACCCATCTTTCGCCTCTGGCTCAATAGGGCCAGCCAAATCAGTGTGCACAAGCTCAAGAGCTGCTTTTGCCTTTTCATCAGGCTCTCTGTTTCTGCTCTGAACACATTTTCCACAGTTGAGGGTAGATTTGTCTATCTTACCTGTGATTTTCATTCCCTCTGTCACATTTTCTAACTTTGACACATCCTCAAAATTACAGTGGCCAAGAATTTTGTGCCATGTGTGAATATCATAGCACCCATGACATCCATCATCATTTTCATCACTTACAGTGTTAAGATAGTAAAGTCTATCGTACTCCTCGATGTCAAAAGTGGTACCGTTCTTGTGGATGAGCTTGTTACACCCCTGTCGAAAGTTGACTGAAGCTCCGTTGGCTGTCGCTGCTTTAACAGAGAAAATGTCCTGTGGAAACGACGGCACGTACAGCGCCTTCGTCAGCGTTGTTTTCACCCGACGACCCGTGTTGTCTCTCAGGTAAACCTCCGCTGCACCTCTCCTCTCCGCGACACCATTCGTTCTTGTTCCGTCAGCCAGCTCCACTGAATGTTTTTCCGGTTTGAAAGTCTCGTCAAACTCCTTAAACTTCCCGATGTCCGTGACTATATGTGACGTTGCTCCTGTATCAACCATCAGCCCTTTTTGTTTCAGTCCACGAACCTGACAGTCACTTATTTTGAATGCAAATGTGTGGCCTTGAGCATCTGTTGCTTGTTTCACATTGTCTCTTCTTTTTCGTCTGCAATTTGCGTCAGTATGAGTGGAGCTCTTGCAAAAACTACACCACTGTCTCCGTTCTCTGTGCTCTCCAGTAACGGTACATTCCCGGGCCTTGTGCCCTTTCTGGCCACAGTTGAAGCAGGTTATCTCGGTCCCTTTATCTCTTCCTCTTGGCCAGCTAACTTTAATGTTACTTGCCTTCATCACGTTGTCGTCAGTGGAAATGGCGCTAAACTTCTCGGTGCTTTCATAGCTCCTCAACTTGGTTTTGAACTTGCCATAAGTTGTCGGCTCGTCACTCTGCGTTATGTGGATGGCAAACGGCTTAAATTATTTGGGCAAACCTTTCAGAATCATTGCAATCAACAGCCCGTCACTTAAAGTCTCTTCAGCATTCCTCAGTGCTGTAATAGCCGTCTCAGCACGAATGATATAATCCGTATCACTTTCGTCACTGGCTTTCTGAAGAGAAGTTAGCTCAGTGTAGAGGCTAATCACACGTGGCTTCCCTTTACCTGCATAATGTTCCCTCAATATCTTTAACGCTTTTCTCCCATCATCTGCTGCTTCTCTCATTATCAGGGAAAGACTTTTATCATCCAAAACCTGTATCAATTCGGCGTAGGCTTCTTCATTTTTCTCTCTGTCTTCTTCATCTTCATCTACGCTCAATATGGTGGCCTTTAGCCCTAGTAAACGCAAGTGCCCCAAAAACTTAGTCTCCCATAACTCATAGTTTTTTTCATCTCCGTCGAAACATAATCTATTCCATCGGCTTCCATGTTCCCTCCTGGGCCCATAACCTGTTGGTGCTGTCATCTTCAGGACAGGAATACCGGCTTACTTAACAGAGGAATAAACACACATGTTCATCATTGGTGTTTTAACCAGAACGCGGGAATGCCCTTTTTTTTATTTTCGCACATGCGCAGTTGAACATCTCTCATAGGGCATAACTGTACCAGTGTAAGAACACAATTTATAACATATTAGTCTATATGTTAACAAGACAGTTGATTGCCTTTACTCTGTATTCTCGCCACATTAGCAAGGCTGTTAATTTACTGTATTCTCTCAGGACATAAAGAATATTGCCCAGTCACTCTCCAAGGCTATGAAGAGCCCCATTCCACGCCTGGAGTTAGAGATGAAGCCTGGACAACAGACTGATATCAACACTCTGCTCTCTCTGGTGGAGGATATCATCCGGCAACAGAACCGAGACGGTGGGGAGTTCTACACTGATGCCTCCAAGAAAGAGGGATCACTCATTCTCTCATTAGGGGCAGTCAATCTGCAAGGTACAGCCCAAGCCTCCAGATCCTACATTGATGATCATCAGTATTGGTTAAAAGTTTGAAACTCTGTCTGACCCAAGTATTTCCTATGCCCCTCTGTTTTCAGAGACCAGCCTGTGTGGGAGCCCTGAGAAGACTGGGGATGGGAGCCAGAAAAGGAGCAACAACAGCCAGTATCTGTACAGGCAGCTACGTCATGTAGAGAAGGAGCTGAGCCTACTGGGACCCTCTCGCTTCCCCAACCCAGACAGCTACTGCCGGGCAGTGCAGCAGGTCCAGGGCATGAAGGGGCTGCTGGAGTCTTCCAGCCTTGGAGGGGACCAGCTGGCTCGAAGCCCAGGCCAAGCAGAGAGCAGTGATGGGGACAGTGGCAGTAAAAAGTGCTGTCAAGGCGGGCTTCCCTGGTGGTTTGTGTTTATTGGCTGGATACTGGTGTTAGCCACCAGCGGAGTATCAGGATACTTCACCATGATTTATGGGCTGACCTATGGGAAGGACCAATCTATAAGCTGGCTCATCTCCATGGCCGTGTCTTTCTTTCAGAGCCTCCTGATCATTCAGCCGCTGAAGGTGAGAAATCAGATTATAACTTTCTAATTTCAATGTAAAATATCTATCTGTAATCTAGGTATTGCTATGTGGATTTCTTATCACAGGTGCTAGGTTTTGCAGCCTTCTTTACTCTCGTTCTGAAGAAAGTTGATCAGGAGGAGTATGGGGATCCAAAAATCGAGGGGGCACTCAGAAACCCAGGTTCTTTGTTTTCCTTATTCACAGTTTTGGGGAAATTCTGTTTACTTGTACATTAGCTAAACTTTTACAACATTAAGCAGTGTGAGATGACACAATCTGGTCCACAGATGACCCTGATGCAGTGTGGGCTGTCAGGAGGGATAGCACATGCAGCTTCTACCAGCCCCCTCCTCCCATAGACATCGAGAGGATGAGGAACAACATGATCAAGGAGCAGAAGGTCTTCACCCTCATCAAAGAGATTCTCAGTAAGAGGAACCGCTTTTTCATCCACTGCCCCTATTGGTTAACATACATGTTTAAGGCCTATGATTCTTTTGCAGCCTACATGGGGTTCATGTGGATGTTGCTCCTGGTGGCGTATGGTCAGAGGGACCCTAACGCTTACTTCCTGACTCAGCACATTCGGCAGAGCTTCAGCCAAGGGATCTCAGACAGCATGAGCCACGGAAATGTGTTCACCTGGGCAAATACCTCTCTTCTCAGCAACCTCTTTGGAGAGTACCCAGGTAGCATTCTCTACTCAAAAACAAGAGGATGTTTATTTCTTGGAGAAACATGAAGCTCTAAAATCTCATAAAAAAGGTAAAGATTGAGTCCTGTGTCAACAAAAGCAAATTGTGTGTTATAGGTTTCATCACAGATGGGAACTCCAAACTGGTTGGTAATGCCCGTCTTCGCCAGGTGAGGGTGCAGAAGAACTCCTGCCGCATCGCCCGCTCCATGCGCCAGTCTGTTCCTGACTGTCATGCTCCATACTCATGGGAGGTGGAGGACATGGGCTCCTATGGGCCAGGCTGGAACCGCTCGGGGAGTGAAAACACCTCAAAGACCCTCCGCAGCCCCTGGCAATACCAAACCCAGGCCCGACTCAGAGCCCAACCCATCTGGGGTCGTGTGGTTCTCTACAGGGGAGGGGGGTTTGTGGTGGACCTGGGCCCTGACTCACAGAATGCTAGCAGGTAAGCTCACAATTACCAATGCTTCAAATTGATCACAATTATCATGCCATAGCAAATCAAATCCGTCTTGTGTATTGAGAGGGACAGATTACCGATGAGGCACACTAGGAGGTGTAGAATAGTAGGAAATTATCTTTAAAACTGCAACAAAAAAATCTGCCTCATGACAAAATGTGTAGAATAGCATTCTAAAACTGCACGTTTTAGACAAAAAATTTGTTGAAATGCAGAAGAGAAAATTAATATAATTGAAGTTCGTGCCCCGGGGCCCCAAATGCTGTATTCCGGGCCTGTGTATTGAAGGGTGTAATTTAATTAATCCATGTTTTCTGTCCCTGCAGTACCCTTCAGTATCTGTTTGACAACACCTGGCTTGATATGTTCACCCGGGCAGTCTTTGTAGAGTTCACCGTGTACAATGCCAATGTCAACCTCTTCTGCATTGTCACACTCATGCTGGAGACCACAGCTGTAGGTGAGACAGTTGTTATATCACTCCATGAATACAGCACAAAGTAAGTATTTAAAGGCACCCAAAGCTCAGATTGTCAGCACCTGTCTTATTCTCTCAGGAGCGTTCCAGTTTCACAGTGAGCTGCAGAGTGTCCGACTGTACCAGTCCACCGGTGGACTCCACATCTTTGTCATGGCCTCTGAGGTCATCTATTTCCTCTTTATCCTCTACTACATGTTTGTTCAGGTAAGCTGTCATTTAAATACCTTTCTTATGTGTAAAGAGTATAAAATCAGTGGCGCAATGGTCTAGTGCCATTGTTCTGGAATTCCTCCTCAGTCTAACTCTTCTCATCTCCTCACAGGGAAAGCTGATGAAGCAGCAGAAGTGGGCTTACTTCAAGACAAAGTGGAACCTGCTGGATTTGGCCATCGTCCTCCTGAGCTGGAGCGCATTGTCTGTCTTCATCAAGAGGACCCTGTTAGGGAACCGGGACATGGAGTACTACCACAACCATAAAGAGCAGTGAGTTCACACTGTGTTGGGGTATCATGGGTCATTTGTTATCCTCAGTCTCACATCTCTACTGATAGTCAGCTCCTGTGTGATGTTTAGCATCTCCGCTCTCTATCCAGGTTTGTCAGTTTCCGTGAGACAGCCACAGCGGATGCAGTGCTGGGGTATCTGATCGCATTCCTGGTGCTACTGGCTACAGTCAAACTGTGGCACCTGATGAGGTTCAACCCCAAGCTACACATGATCACAGCCACACTGCAACGGGCCTGGACAGACATATCAGGCTTCCTCGTGGTCATCACCATTATGTTCCTGGCCTATTCTATTACTGTAAGGGTCTACCTGGAAAACGTTCATTCTTGTGCTTTCCTTCTCCAACTTTCCCATTTGGCATTCTCTTGCAGCAATGCATCTGTATTCCTAAAAAATTGTGATGTGCTTGCTTTTGTGATAATTGTCTCATCAGTTTATCAGAATCTTTCACTTTTCACAGCTGAGTTATGATTCATTGCGCTTTGAGACTAAATCTATCATGTGATCATTGTCTGCAGTCTAATCTGATGTATGGCTGGAAGCTGTACTCATATAGGACTTTCCTGGATTCTGCTCTGACCATGGTCAGCTTGCAACTGGGCATCTTTAACTATGACGAGGTTAGTAAAGGAAAGGACAGCTCTCTAAATTACAGCTATGGTCATGATGGCAGGTCTATGATTGGTAACATCTCCTTCCAATCCAGGTTCTTGATTACAACCCGGTGCTTGGTGCATTCCTCATCGGCTCCTGCATTATATTCATGACCTTTGTGGTTCTGAACCTGTTCATCTCTGTCATCCTGGTGGCGTTCACCCAAGAGAAAATACATCACAAGGTACTGTGCATCATAATCATATAATATTCTGTGCTTATCCTAATTTATACAAGGATGGGTCTAATCCTGAATGCTGATTGGTTAAAACTGCATTCCAGCCGGTGTCTATTCCACAAGTTACCACAGGCTAAATCTATGACGTTAAATGCCTATTTACTCTGTTCCATCTGACTGCACAATCCACTGTCTTGTCAGCCCAGCCAAGCAATTTATAAACTTGATCTCCACTATAAAAAGCATCTAGACATTATCTCACATTTCTTTTAGACTAACATTTAGTTTTCAACAGCGGAGATTTGTATAAACCTTGCTGTCTGTCTCTCCAACATTTGAAACATTGTTTCAATATTCAAATTTGATCTCCAGCTGTCCCATAGTAATGAATGTGTCGGGAGTCGGGAGGAGACAGACAGGCAGGCAGCGTTTGTCAGCCAGTCGAAATCATGAATCAGCTGGCGTCATTTTTATGGATATATACAAAGAAATGGCAATTGAAAAAAGGTCAAACGAAACGAAGTGCAGCTAGTTTGCAATCTTTCCAGCTTCAGTTTGAAGTGCTTGTGTTAGCTGTGATGTTGGCTAGCTCCTCTGAACAACAGTGTCCTGACGAGTGAGCACATTTTCTATGCCAAGCGAAATCGTGCCTCATTAGCTCATTGTTATGGATGTATCCAAATAAATGTCACTAGAAAACAGTTTAAACAAATGCAAATGCAGCTACTTTGCTGTTATTCTGGCTGCACTTTTTGACGTGACTGTAAATTAGCCGTAGTTGGCTAGCTAGCAAGCAAGGGATAAGAACGTTGCCAGCCAGTATGGCAATGGAACATTTAGAACGAACGACTGGGTCATGTCCATAAATACAGAACAAAAAGACTGAACGACTGGGTCGCGTCCATAGATACAGAACAAAAAGACTGAATGAGCAGGCGGCTTGCGTAGCAACCCTAGATTTGTGTCAGGACTATATCTTGTGGAAGGATGAAATAGTATGAATAAATTAATCAAAAATAACGTTTTTAATGAAAATATGTCGATAATTATTTGAATATGTTGGTAACCTGTTGTATAAAAGTGATAATGCCCTCGAAGCCGGTGTTTGGAGGATATATTGGCACGGTTTGCAGCTGCTAACAACACCCGTGCCAATATATCCTCCAAATACCGGCTTCGAGGGCATTATCACTTAAATAATACAGTATCAACACCACCATTTAACAGTGACCATTGGCTACTGTAGGTGAATCAATGTAAGACCAATACATCAGATTTGACTGATGAGGTCCAAAACTTTTTTTTTTTACAGACATCAGAGGAGGAGGAGATAGTGGATCTGATGCTGATGAAGCTCTGCAACTTGTTTGGGATCAAATGTAAGAATGAGAAAGAAGAAAGTAACAGTCTCAAGGTGAATGCCAACAATGCCTCTGTTACTAAAAAAGAAGCCTCCACTATATCCTCATAGATGCTTAATTCTCAGTAAAGATCTGCCACTCTGTATGAATTGATATTGGAACTGCTTTCATTTATGTTACTCAATAGGAGTATTGAAACATGTTAATCAAGACTTTTGCGCCACTTGTATGGTTGCTTGTAGCTGTTTATCAAATCTAGCTATGTTCTAACAATATGTACAGGAAATAATAATCCCTCTATCTAACAATTCTGCTTTTTCAATATATTTAGTTCCAAAATAAATAGACAAAATAAAGGGTGTTGAACCATAGCAAACTGTATTCTATCATCATTATAATGGGTTGCATTAAGATCAGATAAAAGGCCTGAGATGACTGTTGTGGACAGCGCAATTAATTCTGATCACCTTCCCTAGGATAAAGAACTATTACAGAAACTGTTTAGTACAGCTTCTGTTTTTACGTGTAAGAGTTGGGTGCAGACCTGAGTTCAAATACATGTGTATTTGAGTATTTGTTATATAAATACTTTTTTTCTGTGTATTTGAGTAGTTTCAAATACACATCCTGTATTTGAGTATTTTCAAATACACAGCCCAAAACAAGTACCTTTATTTTAGTATTTGAATGGTTACAACTAAATTGTATTTGTAAGTATTTTAAAATACCTGGGTTAAATGCACAGGAGTGTCTTTTTTTTTCTTCAAATAAAGTTTACTTGTTTTGAAATGTATTGTAAAATAATTGAAAAACCTGAAAAAGTATTTTAACCCCAGTCTGGTTGGGTGACAGAGTTAGACATGCTTGATTGACAGGCCATGTCGAAGTTGAGTGAAGTTTCACCCAGCTCAGTGGTTGCATCAGGTCTACCATCCTCTATCCTACAAATATAAATAAGCCACACAATGAAATAATGAAAACAAACACAGTTGGTTATAGGCTAAGCTAGCCCTACCATGCATAGATTAAGCAGAAAACAAGCTTGGCTTGACTGGCCCATAGTTGCATGGACAAACTGCAAGCTTGGCTAGCTACTGTAGCTACAACATAGCTGCTTTTCACAACGCTGGTATATTTATATACACTAGTGTTGCTCCTTATTGTATTGGGTTGCACAAAAACAGTCCGTGGGAAGCCAGAAGTAAATAAAAATTCCATTTAAACTTACTGTGCTGGTGGGCAGGATGGTTGGTAATTAAAGGGATATTTCAGGATTTTGGCAATGAGGCCCTTTATCTACTTCCTCAGAGTCAGATGAACTTGTGGATACTATTTTTATTACTGTCTTACCTCAATTAGCCACAAATTAGATCGTTTAAAAGCGACTGTTTTCTGGCAGCCATTTTCCCCCACTAGCAATTTTCCCTACATTTTCCCCCACTAGCAATTCAAATTTCAGCCAATGAGCTTTTCGCCATTTGAGTGACAGCTAGCAAGATGAACACAAAGCAGAGTGAAAAAGAGCAATGATGTGGTGCACATATCTGCAAATATGTGATGTAGTACGCACTCTTCGGGAAACACTTTTGGCTTGTGAGCGCTACTTTCAGAACTACTTTCTAAAAAGTATACAAAAGTACTGGAGAATCTCTTTAAGACAGGAGGACTTACCTAATATCTAAAGGAGCATATTATTAAAAATACTTTCCAAACATGGGTCTGTTGTGGGCCCACTTCCTCTCTGCTTACCTCATGTCAAAATTAAATTCCCCCACAAGTTATTCCTTTTTTGTCAGCATATGGCGGTCAACTGGAAGTGGGTATACAACAGACCCATGTTTGGAAAGTTTGTTTAATAATATTTTAATAATATGTTTAATATTTTGTCTTAAATTCCCTCTGTCTTAATGTCCAACCGTCCTGCCCACCAGTAAGTTGAAATGGAATTGTATTTAATTTCTGGCTTCCCGCTAACTGTTTTTGTGCAACCCAATACAATAAGGAGCAACGCTAGTGTATGCAAATGTATAGTTGCCATATGGCCAAAACAAAAGTGAAAAAATAATTTATTCTAAAATGGAAGAAAAAATATAGCATATAATTGCAAATAATGTCTAAACATCTCAAAACATTACGTGGCCACCGTTGAATTAACATTTATATCAAATTTAATTAACCATTTCATGCATTAGTGCTTTGAATTTGTCCTCTGGTGTGGCATCATTATTCATGTAAATATAAATGTTCAAATAGACAAGAAAATGATTTGTATTCATTATTAGTTACTTCTGTCTTTAATTTTCAAATTTCAATTGAAAAACAAATAATTTCCTTGTACAATGATAATAACCATTGTACCGGCCATGTGTACTTAGATTTGCATGGCTTAATCTTTGAGCCAAGCATATGCTACTGGCAGGATCAACCAGGTAGCCCCTAGCAACATTGAGGTTAACCTTGGTGCACAGTGAGGAGGAGACCCGCTCGCACCCAGTGGGAGGCCTCGACCTATCCAGAGCAGCCAGCAGCAGCAGACCATGCGACACAGTCCCCCTAAAAAATGTACCATATTTGGTTGGTAGAGACCCTACTGAGTCTTTCCACCCCACTTTAGCTGAGACAGGTAGTAAAGTTTTTTCTCTACAGCCCAATACTCTCAGCATACCAGTGTCAACATTGTGTTTTTGCATTATTGAAAAAAACCTTTTTAAAACCATATTTTTTGTTTGATTTCATAAATTACTTATTGCCTTTTCTTGTTGCCACAATAAAAGTGGCCATTGATTAAAATTCAATATCTTTTTAATCAGCTAATGAGATTACAATCTGTTGAAATGCAGGCTTTTATTTTATTAAGGTTTCCTCGTTCCCCTATGAAAGTAATGTCATCATTTGTGCTGCTGGCAGAATAGTACTGGGTTGAGAGCGGGAACATAGTTAATGGTGGCTCTAATACTCTACTACTAAAAATATAAACTTTTTTTATATGTCCTTGAAATACTTTGAAAAGGAAATTCTGACTGTAAAAATATGTTGATTTCTTATCATTTGAATAAGACAGGTTAGGGCTTCTGCTAGGGTTTGAATAGTGGTTGTTATACAGTATAAAGGTCTCTCTCTAACCAGAGTAGCCTACTGTAGTCTATAGCACTGCCTACTGGGCACAATTATCTTATACTGCATGCAGGCTGCAATGAGTGTTACATCATTGGCAGCCTTAAAGGCAGAGTAAAACTCGGAGGCTGTTGACAGAGGACCTTATTACAGCCCATTCATCATAGGCCTGTGCTCTGTTTGTTTGTGAAAAATGATAATGCGTCCAATGGGAACTCACAAAGCCAGATTGTAAGGCGGACAGCCCTTTGTTGGAGCCAGAACATATCATTCTGTGGTGCTGAAGTGGTGGCAGGGAATTGCTGACGTCAGTCCCCTTTAAAGACAGCATGTCACCAGGCTGCCAGTAACAGTGCACAGGTGAAGGGGTGAAGATGGACAGCACTAATCTCTCTGTGTTGCTCTTGATGGCTCTGCTCTTAAGCCTGTCTTGTGCTGAGGATGAGATAGCAGCTTTATCCTGCCCAGAGTACCAAGAGGGCTTTGACGGCTCCTGTTATGAGTTTGTGGGTCTACAGCGTTCGCGTTCCTTCCTCAGTGCACAGGGTTGGTGTGAGCGGGGTGGTGGACACCTGGCCTTTATTTTAAACGACGAAACCCAGCAGTTCCTGCAGAAGCACCTGCAGCCGGAGCAGGACTGGTGGCTGGGTTTGGCACCTGCCTCCCCAAACCTAACACTGGACTCTGCTGCTGCTGAGGGTAAGAGGACAACTGAAGAAAACACTAATTGCCATCAACATATTGTATAATAATAGATATGATTATGCAAAGGAAATCAAATGTTGAGAGCAAACTGTGTTGTGCAAGGACGTATTTGCAAGGAGTTATTTTATTATTTGCCATATATCACAAACCTCTGAGGTGCCTTATTGCTATTATAAACTGGTTACCAACGTAATTAGAGCAGTAAAAATATATGTTTTATCATATCCATGGTATTTGGTCTGATATACCACGGCTTTCAGCCAATCAGCATTCAGGGCTCGAACCACCCAGTTTATAATGAAAGCTATATTTTTTTTAAATTAAGGCACATATAATTTTTTTCAACCATTTTCTATCCTAAATATTAGGAATAACGAGCAAAGGCTTTGATTGCTGGTCAAACAGATGGAAAAGGGGTCTTAGAAAACATCTAACAGTCTATGATTGGTTCAAATTTTGTCTTGTTTTGGGAGGAGCTCGTTAAAATAATAGCCAGTGTGTAGAATAATACCCAAATATGCAAAGATATATATGGGTCAATATCACCATAAGGTGCCTTTGAGACTTCCCCATTTCCCCCCCAAAAAGCTGAGATTTTCCATTGAACTTCATATTCATTGTATTAAGTATATGTTATGCTGTTAGAAATGCATATTGGTCAAGCTCCCACACTTTTTATAAATTAACTGCAAGCAGACAATTTACATGCAAACAGCAGAATATGTCCACCCTGTCATGGACAATTTCAAAGCAGAATAAATACATTGTAATTACATAGTGATTATAAAACATACATTTTCAGAAAACTATTTAGTCACTTTCTCAATAATATATTTTAGTTTATGGGAAAAGTATTTGGATAATAATGAAATTATGGCAAACTATTTGTTTCTCTATAAAATCTGCGAGAGTTGCACTTTCTTTTCTAAATAAAATCTAACAAAAAAGATATCTGGTCAAACTTTCAAACAATACTATTTGGCCCTCATTTGTTTATAAAGGAATCACACAAAAGATTTTGCTAACTTGTGAAAATAATTTGTTTATTTTCATAGAACATGAAAATAACAGGGTGGACAGTGACATGACAGGGTGGACCCTGGGCATGACAGGGTGGACACGTTGTGAAATGTCATTGAATGGCCTCATAAATGCAAGGAACAATGCAAGAAAATGATGTAAAAATGCCTTTTCCCATGTAGGGGGAAATTACAAGTTGAACAGACTGTTTTTGATCCACTCTACCTGCATGCAGCCACTGAATAAAGATGCCCAAAATGAGACATTAATGTGGCCTTCTAGCGTTAAACTCTGTACATCATTCTGCACAGTGAAAGTCAAACATTCAACTGTAGAACAAGAAGAAAAATGTTTTTTAAGTGGAGAACAGTTGATTTGAAAAAACAGAATATTACAGAAAGATCACTTGGACGCATCTCCAAACAGTCTCTCCCTTTCTGCAGAGACATGGCTCAGTTCTGCAGTTGCTGTTCCACATACTATTTTTTTTTTTCTTTACTTTTTTTTTCTTTACTTTTTTTTTTATTTACTTCCATGCAGACACTTCAATCTGTACAGAGCGCTTGTTCAGAGCCTGTGGTTCTGGTATTAGGCAAAGTACCTGCCAGTCATGGTACCAACAGATGTCGTCCCGAAGACTTGGCCATTTGAACTTGTTTATGCCATGGCGTTGCATACACTTAACTTTCACACTGTGCCCTTCTGCATCCATGATGATACCTGGGTATGCTTCATTGTCATAATTAACGACGCACCACTCTCCAATGTGCTTTACCTCAATCATTTCTGGTCTCCTAGGATTATCTGGTGTCTTTCCACATGCTGGGGACTTGTCAGATGAAACAGGAACATTAGCTAGAGTGACCTCTTGAAGGTTAAAGCAGGGGCAGTCCAAAACACCTTCCTCCCTTTTACACATACATGAAATGTCTCTGTATTTCATTTGGCCGGGTGTCGGACTGATAGCTTGGTGGATTCTCATAGTGCCTTTTATGGCAGCTATTGCAGGTACCTCAGGCTTTGATTCAATATCCCTCTCTGGGATGAAGAACAGCTCGACAGATGTGTCCAGGCTTTTCAGCTTGTTATACAAGCTCTGGGCATCAGGAATGTCTCCTCCATGGGCTACAATCCGGTCTGCTGACCTCTTAAGGGCCCCACCCACACCGTCTGGTGCCCCCTTCCCATGATTAGCCTCAAAGAAATTCCACGTTATTTCTTTGAAGCCATACTTGTAGGGTTCCGTTGAGAGGTAGAAGAAATTTCCCTTTTGTCGATACTGCGTTGCAGGCCCATGGCTGAAAAAATGAAGTGTGCTGACTTGAGGGTGTCGTTCTCTCACTACCTTCAGAACTGGATCAAGGTGGGCCCAGATGGCCACAGGGTCATGTCTTCTGGAGGGTGATATGGAGCAGAAGGTGTGTGGCGCTTGTTCACCAGTGGTGTAGAGCACTCCAGTGTGCAGACTGGCCTGCTTGTGTGAGCCTCCAAAATGCACAGATTGTATTTCTTCGCTGTACTTACATGAGTAATTTTCGCTAAAATCTATATGCAAGAGGGACTCATTGTGCTTCAGACTCCTCCTGAGCTCCCTGTAGGCATCAAACTGCCATTTAATGTTGAAGACATGGCTCCTAAAATGGAGAAGCCTCTCCTGGAAATCTGTGTTAAGCTCATGCTCTGTTGTTGTTATCTCCCTTTTCACTGTTATTGTTGACACCTTCTCATCCTTCTTGATCTTCTCTGTCATCCACTGAGATAAACGAATGTTCTCTTCCCCAGGGGTTTTCAGCATCGGGTGACAAGTTAGGAGGCATTCACTGCACTCACCATAAGACCTTGGCTTTCGGGTCACACATGGTTGCTTCAGACATTTCCTCAATATTTCTTGAGGACAGTAACCCTTGGCTCTGCAAGGCATTGGCATCATGCTGATTTTCAGGAGTTTCAGCAGGGGAGTTGGGTGGTGTCTCTGACTGTAGCAAAGCACTGGCCCTGTTTCTGGCTCTGGCTTGACTTTTTGCCTCTCTCCATTTCTTTCTTTTTGCCCTCTTCTCTCTCTCACTGAGCTCATTGACACCCTTCTTCTTTCCAGTCTCTCTGTCTTTTTTCCATTTGACCCTTTCTTTCTCAAGGTACTTTCTTCTTCTGTCTGGGTCAGCATCACGACGTTCCCGATATCTCCTTGCTATCTCAGCTCCTTTTGATCTCATTCCTTGAAAAAGACGATTCAAAATGTTCCCTTACACACTTTAATTGGCAGTCCCGGTAAACTAGGCTTGCATTATCAAACTAGGTTTGCTGATACCAATATCGCCAAAAAAATTGTCCATATTGTCCATTCTTACTATGTATAGCATGTACTGTTATAAAATGTGTGTAATAGCTGTTGTAATATGTGTAACATTATCAGTATGTGGCCTAAACTATGCACATGTCCTTCCTGTCATGAACCATGTCCACCCTGTCATGGAAGGCTTGCTGACAGGGTGGACAATGACAGGGTGGACATTTTTGGCTAATGTTAGCATTTAATGAGCACATGGTGGACCTTCACTTAGCAACATACTACAGTTAGCAAGCTGACTGTGTACTGTTTTACAAATATATTTCAAAGTTCTGATAGGTTTTTCTATCAATTGATATTTCACTATGACAGAGTGGACATGTTAAGCTTGACAACATCCAACACACATAATATGATGAAAATTATGAAACATAAGTGTAAATACTTACTCTGCAACTAGACACTGCTTCAGCCTTCATTGAAGAAAGACAAAATGCTCGTAGTGATGTCACTGAAAACATCAGTGGGTTTCATAAAGAGGCAGTTACCCCATAATGACAGGGTGGACAGCAATTTCAGGGACACATGCAAAATGTTCAATATGATTATGAAAATACAATATACATGATCAATATTACTTGTTTTATCAAATAACTTATTGTGGACAGTAAAACCATGTAAAAAAAAATGGATTTAGTATCATTTAACCACTTATTACACACACTGTAGTTAGCAGAGCAGTGTGTGGGACATGCCAAAATCACATACATCCAATGAAATTTTTTTTATAAAATGAAGGAAACACTTTTTTAGAGACTTATCATTCTACTGATATGTGTGCAAATGTTTGGCCACTTATAATAAGACCTCAGACTTTCATTATTCTGCTACATTTTCATGATGACTGAGTGAGTCTGATGAGGACACCAAAGGCACCTCATAGTGATATTGACTCATATAGCATATTTCTACCTGTGTACCTATTAAAGGTTACATCACCATGAAGAGCATGACTTTCATATCCATAATGATGCATTTCTGTGTAGTACAGATCAGGGACCCATGATGCAATTCTGTTATCACAATTATGTTACCTGGTCTGTAAATCCACTTAATTACTGTAGTTTAATAACCAAAAGATCTTCAAGGTTAAAGGTTTCATGTCATAGCTGACACCCGATTGTTTCTGCAGACGTCTTTGAATCTTAATTCGGGGCAGATATTTAACTGAGTTTTTGGACAATGTGGTCACATAAAAAACGGAGGGAGATTTTACCGAAATTCTGTTACCAAACACTCATCTGCACAGTTCTTGCAGTAAATGTTTTTTTGTAAAATGTTCAGTGTAAATTGTTAAAAGTAGTCTTATGTGAAAAAGTCTCAGCGCAATTACATTTCCATGGAATTGCCCATGATGACTTTGTGTGAGAGTAGGCCTAGATATTTAACTGATATTTGAAAGAGGTAATAGTGTCTTGTGTTTTTTATAGAACAATCCTACTCATTTACTGAGCTGTGGTGGAAGTATTCCTCCAAATCAGTTTTTTCATGATTCTTTTAATCAGAAATCAGTTCAATTCCCAGTCTCCAAAATTAACATGATCCGCCCACCTGCCTACCACTTCTCTTGAGACAAAGATGGTTACTCTTGGTCTTGTTTTATCAGTGGACCTTCTTTGATCTGCCAGTAAAACTGGAAGTAGACAGAGGCTGGGTTTGGTGGCTATCTCACAAGTCAGCTGGCCTGTCTGTCTCTCACTGGGAGATTTATAATGTATTTATCTCGCACCATTGCTAGGAGATGGTCACATTTGGATATCTCCTTTTAGCAGCACCTGGCTGATGAGGAACACTTGTCATTCAATAAGGTCTTCAATAGGGTATGCTGTCCAGTCCCTTGATTTAGACAGGCCTTTTTTTATTCCCACACAAAGGATTAACTTTATCACCTATTCACAGCCGGCTCCTGTGGCATTGACTTTGCTTTCTTACGTCATATCCCTTACTCTGCTTTTTAATTGTTTTATTACGTGTATTAGAGTATTAACTGAATGATGTATCAGGATGAACAGCTGGAATATCATTTTGTAGGAATATATGTCATGAATAGAATATAAAAATATAGAATAATTATATACTCTATATAGAATATAATACTTTAATTGGTGTGTGTGCTGCACATCCTCAGGTCCTCTCTCCTGGCTTGATGGCTCTGATGTCAGCTACTCTAACTGGGTGAACGACCCTGGTCCAGGGGCTGGCTGTGGTCACATACTGAGGAGCTCAGGGTTTCAGTGGGAGGCAACAAGCAACTGTAGCCAGGAGCTACACTTCATCTGCCAATTTGGTTTGTATTTGATGTGTTTGTGTGCGCACACATAGAATAGGTGCATGCATCTGATCATGCATGCAGAATAACAAGGTAGCGAGGAATATACTGTGTGCGCTTGCTATTCCCTTTCACTCTGAAATTATTCAACCTTATTTACTTATTTGTCTCAGAGTCTGGGCGCTCCATTGCTTGTGCTGACCACAATGCCACACTACAGTGTGGTTCTGGTCAGGTAATAGAGATTGATGACAGCTTCTATGGTCGTAAGACGGTTCACTACTGCCGGACGAGTCCCGCTTCTTCAGCCACCACCACACAGGAGGAGTGTAGCTGGATAGATGTTATAGATTCAGTGACAGGTATGGTGTGAAGTCTAATGTTTTTGAAACTGTTGAAATATTGTGCAAGGTGTATTTTGTCCATGAATGTTGCTCCATCCATCACTTAGGATATGGATATATGTTTTGGTTTGACTATTGATTCAAGAATAGTATTGTTCTTACATTGTATGAGTAAGAACATTAAAGGTCCAAAGCAGCCATTTTTATCTCAATATACAATTATTTCTGGGTAACAATTAAGTACCTTACTGTGATTGTTTTCAATTAAAATGGTCAAAAATAAATAAAAATAGATTCTTAGCATACAGCCATTTCTAAAGCAAGAATTTTGCTAGGACTGTCTGGGAGTGGTCTTAGTTGGAAGGGGAAAACTGAAAAATAGCTGTTATTGGCAGAGAAGTTTAGATTGAACTATATTTCTTATTGGTTTATTAACTAATTTATCGCCTGGTGATGTCGCCAGGCAGGACAAAACTCCATCCCACCAAAACAGGCAGAAATTTCACGCAGTCTTTTCAAACAGCTCTTACACTAAAGGGGCATTATCATAATTTTCACAATTTCATAGTATTATTCCACCCTAATAGTGTGGAAATATACAGTACCAGTCAAAAGTTTGGACACACCTACTCATTCAAGGGTTTTTCTTTATTTTTACTATTTTCTATATTGTAGAATAATAGTGAAGACATCAAAACTATGAAATAACACATATGGAATCATGTAGTAACCAAAAAGGTGTTAAACAAATCCAAATATATGTTATATTTGAGATTCTTCAAATAGCCACCCTTTGCCTTGATGACAGCTTTGCACACTGTTGGCATTCTCTCAACCAGCTTCACCTGGAATGCTTTTCCAACAGTCTTGAAGGAGTTCCCACATATACTGAGCAATTGTTGGCTGCTTCTCCTTCACTCTGCCGTCCGACTCATCTCAAACCATCTCAATTGGGTTGAGGGTGGGGGATTGTGGAGGCCAGGTCATCTGATGCAGCACTCCATCACTCTCCTTCTTGGTAAAATAGCCCTTACACAGCCTGGAGGTGTGTTGGGTCATTGTCCTGTTGAGAAAAAAATGATAGTCCCACTAAGCCCAAATCAGATGGGAAGGCGTATCGCTGCAGAATGCTGTGGTAGCCATGCTGGTTAAGTGTGCCTTGAATTCTAAATAAATTACAGACAGTGTCACCAGCAAAGCACCCCAACACCATAACACCTCCTCCTCCATGCTTTACAGTGGGAACTACATATGCGGAGATAATCCATCACCTACACCGCGTCTCACTCTAATGAACTTATCCTGTGCAGCAGAGGTAACTCTGGGTCTTCCATTCCTGTGGCGGTCCTCATGAGAGCCAGTTTCATCATAGCGCTTGATGGTTTTTGCGACTGCACTTGAAGAAACTTTCAAAGTTCTTGAAATGTTCTGTATTGACTGACCTTCATGTCTTAAAGTAATGATGGACTGTCGTTTCTCTTTGCTTAATTGAGTTGTTCTTGCCATAATATGGACATGGTATTTTACCAAATAGGGCTATCTTCTGTATACCCCCCTACCTTGTCACAGCACAACTGATTGGCTCAAACACATTAAGAAGGAAAGAAATTCCACAAATGAACTTTTAAGAAGGCACACCTGTTAATTGAAATGCATTCCAGGTGACTACCTCATGAAGCTGGTTGAGAGAATGGCAAGAGTGTGCAAAGCTGTCATCAAGGAAAAGGGTGGCTATTTGAAGAATCTCAAATATAAAATATATGTTGATTTGTTTAACACTTTCATAGTTTTGATGTCTTCACTATTATTCTACAATGTAAAACATAGTAAAAATATAGAAAAACCCTTGAATGAGTAGGTGTGTCCAAACTTTTGACTGGTAGTGTATATATAAAACACAGGAAAATCATGTTTTTGACAGCACTGGGCCTTTAAGCAAAGTGCTTGTAATGGGTCAAAGTAATTGCCTGCTTTGCAGTATTTGATCATTGCACTTTTAGGACATGCGGCTTAAAGTAAAAAGCAGAAATGTAAATATTGTAAAGCTAACACAGATTCAATAAAGTGCCCAGATACAGTTGAAGTCGGAAGTTTACATACACTTAGGTTGGAGTCATTAAAACTCGTTTTTCAACCACTCCACACATTTCTTGTTATCAAACTATAGTTTTGGCAAGTCGGTTAGGACATACACTAAGTTGATTGTGCCTTTAAACAGCTTGGAAAATTCCAGAAAATGATGTCATGGCTTTAGATGCTTCTGATAGGCTAATTGACATCATTTGAGTCAATTGGAGGTGTACCTGTGGATGTATTTCAAGGCCTACCTTCAAACAGTGTATCTTTGCTTGACATCATGGGAAAATCTAAATAAATCAGCCAAGACCTCAGAAAAAAAATGTGCAGACCTCCACAAGTCTGGTTCATCCTTGGCAGCAATTTCCAAACGCCTGAAGATACCATGTTCATCTGTACAAACAATAGTACGCAAGTATAAACACCTTGGGACCATGCAGCCGTCATACTGCTCAGGAAGGAGACGCGTTCTGTCTCCTAGAGATGAATGTACTTTGGTGCGAAAAGTGCAAATCAATCCCAGAACAACAGCAAAGGACCTTGTGAAGATACTGGAGGAAACAGGTACAAAAGTATCTATATCCACAGTAAAACGAGTCCCATATCGACATAACCTGTCCAGGCTCTATCACAACCGGCCGTGATTGGGACTCCCATAGGGCGGTGCACAATTGGCCCAGCGCCGTCCGAGTTTGGCCGCTGTAGGCCGTCATTGTAAATAAGAATTTGTTCTTAACTGACTTGCCTAGTTAAATAAAGGTAAAATAAATAAAAAATAAAAAAAAACCTGAAAGGCCGCTCAGCAAGGAAGAAGCAACTGCTCCAAAACGGCCATAAAAAAAACAGACTACGGTTTGCAACTGCACATGGGGAGAAATGTCCTCTGGTCTGATGAAACAAAAATAGAACTGTTTGGCCATAATGACCATCGTTATGTTTGGAGGAAAAAGGGGGTGCTTGCAAGCCGAAGAACACCATCCCAACCGTGAAGCACAGGGGTGGCAGCATCATGCTGTAGAGGTGCTTTGCTGCAGGAGGGACTGGTGCACTTCACAAAATAGATGGCATCATGAGGAAGGAAAATTATGTGGATATATTGAAGCAACATCTCAAGACATCAGTCAGGAAGTTAAAGCTTGGTCACAAATTGGTCTTCCAAATGGAATATGACCCCAAGCATACTTCCAAAGTTGTGGCAAAATGGCTTAAGGACAACAAAGTCAAGGTATTGGTCTGGCCATCACAAAGCCCTGACCTCAATCCTTTAGAAAATTGGTGGGCAGAACTGAAAAAGTGTTTGCGAGCAAGGAGGCCTACAAACCTGACTCAGTTACACCAGCTCTGTCAGGAGGAATGGGCCTGACACAAAGCCCTGACCTCAATCCTTTAGAAAATTGGTGGGCAGAACTGAAAAAGTGTTTGCGAGCAAGGAGGCCTACAAACCTGACTCAGTTACACCAGCTCTGTCAGGAGGAATTCACCCAACTTATTGTGGGAAGCTTGTGAAAGGCTACCCGAAACGTTTGACCCAAGTTAAACAATTTAAAGGCAATGCTACCAAATACAAACTGAGTGTATGTAAACTTCTGACCCACTGGGAATGTGATGAAAGAAATAAAAGCTGAAATAAATCATTCTCTCTACTATTATTCTGACATTTCACATTCTTAAAATAAAGTGCTGATCCTAACTGACCTAAGACAGGGAATTTTTACTAGGATTAAATGTCAGGAATTGTGAAAAACTGAGTTTAAATGTATTTTGCTAAGGTGTATGTAAACTTCCGACTTCAACTGAACATAGAGGCAGCAATTCAACTTAATTCCACTTTAGCAAGAAGCTATTGCGAAACAACAACCCGATGAACAATATTTAAACATTGAGCTCTTAGAACATGCTTGCATTTGCAAAGCATAGAGCAGAACTGTAAATATTGTAAAACACACACAGCTTCAACAACGGCACCAGATGCACTGAGGCAGCAATAAAAATGTATTTGCGGCTCAACGAAAACCATAAGAGGTACAGACGCTAATACAATGTCAAGACTGAAAGCAAAGCCACAAAATATATATCCCTTCTTTTGAAATTACAAGCTTTAAATGGTTGTAATACCATGAATGAAATCTAAATGTACTGCACTAAATATGGACCTTAGGTTTAAGTCATTGCTTAAGCTGGTGTTTCATTTATGAATGGCAAATAGAATAGGTGTTGTGATAATAATCCTTCCTCTGCACAGTGTGCACACATGATTCTTATTTTCAGACCACTTGCATAAGTCTTTTATAATGATGATGTGGATGATCTTAATGATGATTTTGATAATAATTATGATGGAAAACTCTCCTCTTCTATTTCTTCACCTCTCATATCTATATTTAATGTGCATCATTTCCAGGAGACTGCCTTGGGCTGCAGGCGTGCCAGGCCACAGCAGATGTGGCCTCCTTTGGTGAACCTTGCCCAGGGCTGGGAAGCTACCTGTCTGTGGAATACCACTGCAAAGATGGTCAGAACACTCTACCTCTGTCTCTCTCACTGTCTCTCCTTTCCTCCCTTCTACATTCCATTTAAATACCCAAATATGTTTTAAGATAGTGAAGGCCTCGATTTACGGTTTTCTAATGTTGTATTTCAACACATTATGAGTGGTGGCTAGCACACACAGTCACAATTTAACCTAGCCATATCTGTGGTTCACAGGTCTCCACTTATTAATGAGCAAGTTGGCTGCCGTCTTTGACAACGTCTCCATAACAGTGAAGTGGCTTCTCCATCCATTCCAGGGCAACCTGACCTGCACTCTAAGTGCTGGAGATGGGCACAACATTGATCCTTATAGTCCAGAAGAGTGAGTAACTGAGTAATGTAAATCACCCAACATCAAAGGCAAAAAGTCCCTAATTCATCCACAATTAATGGAATTTCCACTCTCACAGGTTGGAGAGCATTGTGGTTCATAAATACACCCGTCCGGGTGTCTTCATGGTTGGGGTGGAGTGTACCACCAGTGAGTGGCATGTGACAGCTCAGAAAGCCATCACCATTCAGGAGCCAATCGGGGAGTTTGGCGTCATTAAGTGCTATAGCATGAACCAATCAACAGATAGTGTAAACTGCAAGGCCATGTATGGAAGCCCCCTTCAAATCCAGGTTGAAGTAGAAGCTGGTAAGTAAAAACAACATAGGCAGAAATAAAAGCATCTGGTCTTCCATTTCCGAGAGTACAATTCTTGGTAGAATGAGACAACTTTGCTATCTACAGGTACGAATGTGACCTACAAAATCCACAGTGGTGAGATGTTGGTGGCCAATTCATCAGCAGTCAGAGGAATCATCCCCCACAACATCACAGTAGGACCAGAGGTGGAGCAACAGCTGGGCTCTGGCTGCCATCAGCTGACCCTGCATGCCTCTAACGGGGTCTCGGCCTTGGGTGTGTCCACTGAGCTGCAGGTGTGTCTGCTGGAGCCTGTGGAGGGCCTCCTGGGATCAGTGATGGCTGAGGAGGGAGAGTGTCCAGACTCAGACCTTTATGTTAGAGTCTCCCTGGATCGGGGAGCCCCGGTGCAGCTTCTCTTCCAGGTGTCTGGAGCCAACGACAGCATCTCTGAGACCAGAGACATGCAAAACAGCAGCATGCAGGTTTACAATATCTCAACCACTATCCAAGGTACCTAACCAAATACAATCAGAAACATTGACAGAAGATAGGTAAAGATTAAACGTTTCCTTGTTTATTTATATCAGCTGTTTTGTTACAGGATATTTGCAAGTGAAAGTCAGGGCCTGGAATGTCTTCTCACACATGGATGTGGATGTGGGGAACACAACAGTTGTTTGCCACAATAAATCAGACTTTCAGACAGAGGAGCATAAAAGACTTCCCCAAGCTAATATGGAAATCACTTCCGATCCAGAACGTCCATCTGACTTCACTCAAAGTATCACACTTGGGTTAACTGGCTTGAGTGGAGTACCCGGAATCAGTGAGCCTGGGATACAACTTGAATGGGAATGCAGTAAGTACCAGGGCTGTCAATGAGAACACTCACCTCTCAGTTCAACTCATTAGTAGGCTACAGTAAAAATGTTGGTCAAGACTATTTACGTGGCTCACTTGTTCAAGTCGTATCTTCATGGCCTGTGCTAGTTATAAATGAATTCTATGAATATAATTGTTCTTCTAAACTCACTAAGTATTTCTCTGGTTTCCAGTTGACAGTATCGATTGTCTAGGACCTTTAATGTGCTTTCAGCACAGATGTTTTACTCAAACCATGTTCCCCATTTATTCCAACAGATGAACAATGTAAATGCAGAGACAAAACAAACCAGGAGTCTCATGTGATTACAGCAGCCTGTCTTCCAGACCCATTTCTTTTTTATATATACAGTCTCACTGTGCGGAAGAAAAATGGTCCTGGGGCTCAAGTGGCTAAAGCAGAGAAATGCATCACTGTTACTCCGCCAGAATTCACCGATGTTGCCATAAGGTAAAACGAGGGAGGGAATGGCTCATTTGACAGATGTGTAATCCTGAGTGACATTTTGTTTGTTAGAAGAGGTTTGCATTATCAAAGAAGGAAGATAAATATGAATCAAATTCTAATTTACAGTAATCTATGTCCCAGAAGATCTATTGTATGATAAAAGTGAACCTTTATTATTTTAGTTGTTCTAATTGTAACCCAGTGAACATAAACAACGATGTAAGGCTAAAATTGGAGTGTACCACCACAACGAGTTGCCCAACAGTAGTTTGGCATGTTGAGGACACAAGACCTTTGACAGTAAGTCTGAGACTCCTCTATTGTGCATATTTATGAATAGTGCTTTTCAGTGCATGAATAGATAGAACTTCTGTTGTCTAATTTCAGATTGAATCAAATAAGATATACTTTATTAGTCCAGACGGAAATGTGTCTTCTGCTATTAACCAACCCCTCCGATATGCACACAAACACAAAGGTGTTTGAACACACATACACACATTCATTTGTCATTTGTCACATGAGCAAAATAAGTAACCGAAATGAATGCATGTGAAGTTCGATTGTTTAAAAGCTGTAGTCATACATATTTAATTTTGAGCTAATTTCTTCTAGGGCGCCCTCAAACACTGCTACGAAAAAGCAAAGCAAAGACCACTGCTACACAGAATAGATGGTGGCAATGAATACATGGTGACAAGTGAAAATCTGAAAAATGCACAGTCCAGGTCTCTGAATCTCAATGTGATAGCGTATGGTAGGTATTCATTGACTTTAGAGTATGTGTTGTTATATGGCTTTAGTTACAGGTAATAGTAGGATGAGTTTCATTTATGTTCAACTTGACATCAGAATGTCAAATTAGCCATTGTAATGTGGGCCATAAAACTAATCACGGCGTTCCAATGTGTTATATTTGAGGTGATGTATCACTTGATCATGGATATTTAGAGTAAATACTGTACATCCAGACCAAAATATACAGAATGTATTTATTTATATTAACTTTTTTTTCTAGGTAAGACGACATCTGGAGTTGTCAAGTACACCATTCAGATACCAGGTGTTGCAACACCTGCACCTGTTGCCACTAACATACCGCCTGCTACTACCCTACCAGCTGCTACCACCATCCTACCGGCTGTTACTACTCGTCCAGCTGCTACTACCATACCAGTTGCTACCATCCCACTGGTAGCTACTACCCTCCCGGCTGCTACCACCATACCGGCAACTACTACCGTACCTGTAACTGTACCTAAAACCACAGCCCCAACTACCATCGCCAGCATCCCTTCCTGTATAATTTCCCCTCAGTCAGGCACAGTTCTAGATGCTTTCAATATCACCTGTGCAACAACCTCCTGCTCCACAGGCAAATGCCAATATTGTTTCAAAACTGACCAAGGTGAGTTGTCTGAAATCTGTCCATAATGTAGTCTATTTCAGGAGACTTTCCCCTATCAAAGAAGTTGAGTAGCAGGACTGTAAATAAAAAATAAAAAATGATGTGCCGTGTATTCAGATAAAGCTTTATCCACTGTATGAGAATACTTTATATAATATTTATTTATATTTCAGATAAACATTTGCGCTGCAGTTACGTAAATGAAGTTAAGTCAATCTTCCTACCTCTCGGGAACAACAGTTACAACTACAGTCTGTCTGTGGTGGTTACTGTAATAAATGGGGATAGAAGAACCAATGCCACAATCACCACTGAGGTTTGTCATCAAGTAAAACTCTTAATGATTTAATGCATGGAATATGTCCTGCCTTTCTGCTCTATAGAGCTCACATTTATAATTGAGTATATGGAACTCTCATTTCATTGTTGTCCTCCAAGGTTTGGCCAGCCAACTCCAGTTCCCCAGTGGAGAATCTGCAGTCTGTGGTGGAGAACACTGTCGCTCAGCTACAGCAGCAGGGGTTGCTCACTGGGGAGACCCTTGGTCAGATGTTCAAGTCCGTGTCCGACATTCTGAATATGGGCTCCAGTGAGGATCAGAAAGGTGCCAGGGAGGAGGTGAGAACGGGGTAATATGCTAAGAAGGTCATAGGACGTATGGGCTTTGATGCCAGGAATGTCTATGGCAGGGATGGGCAAGTTGCGACCCGCTTTTGTAGGCCCGTGGATCCATTTCCAAAAACGAGGCACCAATTATTAAATAGTGTTTATAAACTAATAATGAGCAGTTCATAAACAACTTATCAGGGTCGGCTCCAGGCATAAGCGACATAAGCAGTCACTTAGGGCCCCCGGCTGCTAAGAAGGGGACCAGTCAAGACAGAGACCAGTAAAAAAATTGGCCCACCAGGTGCAAGGCCAAATCTCGCTTAGGGCCCCCAAGAGACTAGGGCTGGCCATGGCTACTGGTATAATGCATTTAGTTAAGAGAGGTAAGTAATTTAACTGCACAAATGGATTGATTGCACAAATCAGTTGACTGCATGTGTGGGTATGGATGTGGGTACGCAGACTCGCGAGCCACTGCAGCTCCTCATGATGAGTTCAAATTGTTTGTGGCCCCCACCCCCATTAAAGTTGCCCATCCCTGGTCTAGGGACTCTGTGTATTGTTGAAAATAAGACATTACACCAAACTAAAAGAGTTACGCTAAATTAGTATGAAGTTCAAGACAAAAGGAAGTGTGTCTTCAGATGGATGTTTGTGAGGTATTCTGATTTGTGTTCCAGCTGCGAGAACAGATGCTGAGCAGCATGACTGCAGTGCTGAAGAGTGTCCCCAACAACACTCCTCAGGAAGTGCAGGTGATGGCCAGAGCAGTGGCAGGGATCACCAAGCGGGGGGACGAGGTCAATTCCGCTGCTCAGGTACACTTGTAAATGAGAGCAAGGCAACATCATCTTTCCCAAACATGTATTGCTGAATAAGAGCAGAGATTTAGTTCCCAACAGTCTATGTTGTGCTGTGGATCTTTTCCAGCTAGAAGCTAGCTCCCTGGTGGCAGACCTCAGCTCTTCCCTCCTCTATATGAATGTCAGTGAGCATGGTGGAGAAGAGATGGTGCAGGCAGCTACACCCATAGTAGAGGCAGCCAGCAATATCCTGGGAGTCTCTTCAAATGCAAGCACACAGGTGACATACAGTACATTCAGAAAGTATTCAGACCTCTTGACTTTTTCCACATTTTGTTACGTTACAGCCTTATTCTAAAATTGATTATATTGTTTTTTCCCCTCATCAATCTACACACAATACTCCATAATGACAAAGCAAAAACAGGTTTTTAGAAATTTTAGCACATTTATTAAAAACAAAAAACGGAAATATCACATTTACATAAGTATTCAGACCCTTTACTCAGTACTTTGTTGAAGCACCTTTGGCAGCGAAAACAGCATAGTCTTCTTGGGTATGACGCTACAAGATTGGCAAACCTGTATTTGGGGAGTTTCTCCCATTCTTCTCTGCAGATCCTCTCAAGCTCTGTCAGGTTGGATGGGGAGCGTTGCTGCAGAGCTATTTCCAGGTCTCTCCAGAGATGTTCGATCGGGTTCAAGTCCGGCTCTGGCTGGGCCACTCTATGACATTCAGAGACTTGTCCCGAAGCCACTCCTGCGTTGTCTTGGCTGTGTACTTAGGGTCGTTGTCCTGTTGGAAGGTGAACCCTCTACTCCAGTTTGAGGTCCTGAGTGCTCTGGAGCAGGTTTTGATCAAGGATCTCTCTGTACTTTTCTCCATTAATCTTTCCCTAGATCCTGACTAGTCTCCCAGTGCCTGCCTCTGAAAAACATCCCCACAGCATGATGCTGCCACCACCATGCTTCACCTTAGGGATGGTGCCAGGTTTCCTCCAGACGTGACGCTTGGCATTCAGGCCAAAGTGTTCAATCTTGGTTTCATCAGACCAGAGAATCGTGTTTCTCATGGTCTGAGAGTCTTTAGGTGCCTTTTGGCAAACTCCAAGAGGGCTTTCATGTGCCTTTTACTGAGGAGTGGATTCCATATGGCCACTCTACCATAAAGGTCTGATTGGTGGAGTGCTGCAGAGGAACTCTATAGCTCTGTCAGTGACGATCGGCTTCTTGGTGACCAAGACCCTTCTCCCCCGATTGCTCAGTTTGGCCGGGCGGACAGCTCTAGGAAGAGTCTTCATGGTTCCAAACTTTGACACAATCCTGCCTCGGAGCTCTACGGACAATTCCTTCGACCTCATGGCTTGGTTTTTGCTCTGACATGCACTGTCAACTGTGGGACCTTATATAGACAGGTGTGTGCCTTTCCAAATCATGTCCAATCAATTGAATTTACCACAGGTGGACTCCAATCAAGTTGTAGAAACATCTCAAGGATGATCAATGGAAACAGGATGCATCTGAGCTCAATTTCGAGTCTCATAGCAAAGGGTCTGAATACTTATGTAAAAAATGTGTTTTTTATTTTTAATACATTTGCAAAAATGTCTAAAAACCAACATGTTTTTGCTTTGTCATTATGGGGTATTGTGTGTAGATTGATGAGGAAAAACATTTATTTAATCAATTTTAGAATAAGGCTGTAACGTAACATAATGTGGAAAAAGTCAAGGGGTCTGAATACTTTCCGAATGCACTGTATATACCTTCACTGAGTTCCCTGATGACAGTAATGAACTATGGTTACTTTTCAGCCCTTTTCAGGCCTACTGAATTTTGTTTGTCTTTTACAGAGAAAGGTCTCAAAGATTCTCCTTAACAGTATGGACAATGTGCAGAGTGCACTGTTAAATGGGAAAAAGGTTGGTCAGGAGCCTACCATTATCAAGAGCCCTGAGATCAGTGTGTATGCTAACAGGTAAGAGAACGAGCATTGGAGAGGAAACAATACTATAAAAAATGCGAGGCCTGTAAAATAAATGTAATTTCAGATATGTAATTTATATTTACAATACAATATGTCAAAAACAAAATGCTACTGTTAAGTTGCCTCAATATTGAGTTACAGTATATTATACACTCTCTTCTCTTAGAATGTCTCCAAATAGCATTCAGATGCAGTCTATAAACATCCCAGATAGCTCCTCTGCAAGCTTTTCCTTCCCTCCCCTTGGTGCTGACGTCCTTTCTCCAGATGAACAAGTGGATGTGCGAGTAAGTGTGAATGTCTACGAGAGAATGTGTGGAGGTTAGTGAGGGATTTATCATGCAAGTGGATACGGCAGTGAAAGTGAGTTTTTGTTTGTGTCGAGCATTGGAGGGTTTTCATTTGGTTAATTGTTCATATAGCAATTGTCTATTAGTCTGTTGTGGACGGTTTTCATTCTCTTGTTTCATAATTTCCTTATTTTTACAGATGCTGAGTTTTGAGAAGAACCCTTATTCTTGGAGTGAGGGGGGTAACATCAGTGGCGCCATGGGGTCTGTGTCTCTCACCAGACAGGATGGATCAGCCATCCCTGTGGAGAACCTGTCTGAGGAGATTGAGGTCAGAACGCTGCAAACATGTAGCAATTTTAGTGGGGCTTTTCTCTTGAGTGCCCTTGATGTCCAAGACTTACAGTA